>NC_081423.1:90327517-90627517 GCF_949786415.1 Peromyscus eremicus
ACATTGACATACTACTAATCATTTTATGCTGATATATGTGAATATACATTATATAACTATTTCTGAATATATTTATTTTCACATATCCCTTAGCAGCTGTATCTCTGACTGTCAATTGGAAGATAACAAGAATAGTACTGTCCAACTACAGTTCATCTTATAACTTTACTGTCTACCACTAAAATTCATTTCTGGAGTCAACAAGATGGCTAAGAGGGTCAGGGAGCTTGCTGCCAAGTGGACAACTTGAGTTCAGTCTCCAAGACCCACATGATAGAAGGAGAGAACCAACTCCCACAGTTTGTCCTCTGACCTCCATATGCATACCATAGCATGTATGCATGAGACCACTTACATATTCACATATCCTCTCTCTCTCTCTCTCTCTCTCTCTCTCTCTCTCTCTCTCTCTCACACACACACACACACACGCACACGCACACGCACACGCACACGCACACGCACACACACACACACACACACAAGAAATATTTTTAAAAATTTTAAAGAATGATTTTATTGGGTCGGGGATGTGGCTCAGTTGGTAGAGGAAGCATGGCTTCATTTCGAAGTACCACATAAACCCAGAATGATGGAGCACATCTGAAATTCTAGCATTTGGAGGTAGAAGCAGGAATATCTTAAGTTCAAAGTCATCTTTGACAAGCCTGGGATATATGAGTTCCTGTGTCCAAAAAAATTATTTTGCTAAGGGTATATAGCTCAGTGGTAGACAGGGTAAACCACTTGCCTAGTGTGTGTGAGGTCCTAAATACAATCCTCATCACTAAAGGGGGGAAACAAAGAAGAAAGAAAAGTTTAAAAATTATTTTATTTCAGTTGCCATTATCATTTCCACCAGAAGCTTTAAAAAGTTATTTTTGTGTCTGTGTATGTGTACAGTGTACAACTGTGTTCATGTGTGAGAGTACACATGTACCATGACATGTGTATAGAATCAGAAGGCAGCCCTGGGTGTCAGTCTGCACCTCCCACCTATTTGAGGGAGGGTATCTCTTTTTCCACTGTGATTCCTACTTCAGACTAGCCAGCCCAGGAGCTCCCAGGGGAGTCCCTGACTATACCACCCATCTCTCAGCATGCAATGGTTTGAATGAGAATGACCCCCATAGGCTCATAGGTTTGAGTACTTGGTTCCTAGTTGGTAGAACTGTTTGGGAAGGATTAGGGGGTGTGGCATTATTGGAAGAGGAGGTGTGTCACTGGGAGTGTGGGCTTTGAGATTTCTAAAGACTCACACTATTCCCAGTGTGTTCTCTGCTTTCCACTTGTGGATCAAGATGTGAGCTCTCAGCTGTTCCTGCCTCCATGCCTTAGCTCCACCATCATGGACCCTAACTCTCTGAAGCCATAAGTCCAATTACACACTTTCTTTTTGTAAGTTGCTGGAATGGCAGACACGATCTATGGCATCTGGCTTTTACACGGGTCCTGGGAATATAAATTTAGGCCATCAGGCTTGTGTGACAAGCTCCTTTGCTTGCTGAGCCATCTTTCTGGGCTCTTCACCAGATTGTTTTAAATTATCATGTATTAACTGTGCATATTAGTGGGGCTCACTGCAGCATGCATGGATCAGTCCAGCCTCCCATGACTGTCCTTCTGCACCAAGCCCTTCCCAAACCTTTGCAACCACTGTTTTATACTCAAGTCACATGTCATTTTAGCTTCTGCAGATGAGAGGGAACACTCAGTACTTGTTTTCCTATGTCTGGTTTATTCCACTTAGCATAATACCCTTCAGTTCCATCCATCTTGCTGCAAATGACAGGATTTTATTCTTAATGAGGAAAACTTCATCAGATAATTGACAGTTTTTTATTGTTTGTCATTATTTCACTTAAACATTGCTAACGTCATATTTGAAGAATGACTTTGCAAGCTGAACTTTAAAACTTAAAAATGAAGACTTTTAAATTGCTTGCTTGTGTTTTTGTCTTAAGACAGAGTTCCTCGGTGTGCGTGGTACCCAGGCTGGTCTTGAACTCACTATGGAACCCAGACTGGCCTTCACCTCTCCATTCTCCTGTCCCAGTCTCTCAAATGCTGGGGTCATAGGTGTGCACCACTTAAATGTGCCAGCTAAATGTTTTTCTAGGCAAAACAAAACAGTGACAAAAGTGACCTTCTTTGGGAACGTACAGACTCACATCTTCTGCTTCATCGCTTTGTCACTGATCTCCCTGGCCTTTAACAGGCCTGGGAACCAAATGGAAACACCTAGCTGCTGTGGTGTGTGCATCCCTTCAGGTGCTTGAATTATTTTCCTCGAAGGTTCAAACACATTCAGGAGGCACCTGGCCAATCCAGATTCGTTACCTTGGAAGCTCCATGCTTCTCTTACACAGTGGTTCTCAATATGTGGGTCGCGACCCCTTTAGCAAACAGTAGGGACATTACAGTGATAAAGTAGCAAGGAAAGTAATTTTATGGTTGGGGGTCACCACTACGTGAGGAGCTGTATTAAAGGGTCATTGTGTCAGGGAAGTTGAGAACCACTGGACTGCAGTCTGAGCATCAGTGACCAAAACTCAATTTGAGATCTGGAAAGGTGTCTCAGGTGGTAGAGTGCTTGCTTAGCGTGCAGAAATCCCTCCAGCCCCACATAAACCAAGTACGGGGCCACGTCGAGTTGTAATCCCAGCACTTGTAGGTGGAGGCAGGAGAACCAAAAATCCAAGGCCATCCTTGGCTACATAGCAGGTTGAGGCTAACCTGGGCTAGCTGAGAGTCTGTCTCCAAACAAAACAAAAAGTTTGTTTTTTTAATTAAAAGATAAAGCAATGAAAATCTAATATTGAAAAAGAATCCGGCTTACAAAATTGCTCCATAGCTTTGAACAAAATAACAAAATTTGAATTTCAAGCTAGCTGGATGCAGGGAAAGCTTGTTATCTAATGATAATAATTCTTCTCACCCAGAAACAATGGCATCCAGGGACAACTAGCAGGGACCAAGTCAGGCTAGAGTATCTCTTTTCTCATCTGGGCCAGGGAAATATAACTTCCAAATTTATAAACACTGTCTTTGACAACTACCTTTAGCTGATGCCAGCTGTTTTAGTTCCCAATAGCTCACTTAACTAAACTAGTTATAAAGTATAGCAAGAGGGAAACAGTATAAAACAAGTTAACATGTTGGATGCTTAACTATGTCCCAGAGAGTGTTTTTAATCCTTTTAAGCAGATTGAACTCAGTCCATCCTCACCTCTTATGTGGTAGGTGATAATACTTTCCCTCTGTGATTGGTGAGAAAATTGGGGTGCAGACAGGTCACGGAGTATATACCAGCAGAGCTGAGATTAAATCCCTGCAAACTGTACCACAAAATCATCCACTAAAACAGCTTGCCATCTTTGGCTGACATCATCAACATGGTCCATGCAGAACCCCCACAGTTTGACAAGAGGATTTTACCAAGTTGGTCCTGTCGGAGAAGAATAGCTATTTCCGGTCTCCGAGTTCAGGTGATCATTTGGTAAAGCATGAGAGCCAGTGCTGACAGAATGTAAATATTGAGAGAGTCGGAGAGAAGCCAAGCCTTCCATCTAGTGGTGTGAGGACGACTTGTGGTGATTGAGTGTGCAGTTCCAGGAAAGAACAAACAGATACTTCCATGTGCTTTCTGAGTCACTCCCTATTTGCCAGTTTTTTCTTTGTTTGATACAGTGTGTAATTTGCTTCAGAACAATTGGACTAGGCGAAGATGATAAAAGTGAACAGAGACTCCAATAAGTCATTGTTTGTTTTTCCATGGTATTTTAAACCTTTCTCAAAGTAAAGAATCATTAGGGAAGAAGAATGTAATTTCTTGGGTTCAGGTGTGGCTTAGTGGTTGAACACTGGCCTGGTATCAGTGAGGATGTGGATTTCATCCTCAGCACCAGGAAGAGGATAGAGGAAGAAAGGGAGGAGAGGGAGAGGGAAGTCTGTACAAATTCAGAATTGGTGGCAATTCTTGTGACTGAGAACTAACGTCTATGGAGTTCTCTGTTGTCCTGCTGCTCCCTGAAGGACCCTGCTTTTACTTTCAATAGTTGTAAAGATAGATCTTATTATGAACAGTATCAAAGGTTGGCCTGGAGAGATGGCTCATTGGTTAGGTGTGCATGCAGTTCTCCTCATATACATGCCAAGTGGCTCACAACCACTTGTAACTCCACTTCCAGAAGATGGGTCACTCCTCTTCTGGAATCCACAAGTGCCTGCATTCATATGTGCATAAGTGTGTGTGTGTGTGTGTGGTGTGGTGTGATGTGGTGTGAGTGGTATGTGTGTGTGTGGGGGTGTGTGTGTGTGTGTGTGTGTGTGTGTGTGTGTGTGTGTGTGTGTGTTTAAAAGGTCAAATAACAGAAAGTGGCGAGTTTGCTTTGTGGTTGTTATTGTTTTTTCTCTACAGTTTCTTGAACTATATCAAGCAAACTCACTAAGATGGATAAAGATGGCTTAAATTGGACAGTTCACCTCAGGTACAAAAAGGAGCCTGTAAAGCCTTGGGCAGACACACCTAGTTTGGTAGGATAGGTGTGGATAAAGTGTTGCAATGTGATCAGTCATTGTTTCTCCTGAGGAGTTAGGTGACAGGCCGTCAGGACAAAAGGACCTCAGCCAACAGGTGCTGTTTGTGAAATGGAGACACAGACAATGGGCAGGTCTTGCTCACTGTGTGCTGGCATGGCCAAGTTTATTCTGTGTACCTTTTTTTCCAGATCAGTGGTAGCATCCTCTTTGCTATTGCAGGGCCCAGCGAAGTGTATCTGAAGCTTCTCTGGGATTAACTGACAGCAGATTCAAGAGGATTGGAATCCAATTGCATGGGATCCACATGGCATGGGAATCCAACAAAACATGAGACTCTGCAAAGGCCTGGAGAGCTGAGGCTTAACTAACCCCTGAGCTACAGTCAGGAATGGAGACTTGAGCAGGAAGGAGTTTGAGGTGTGGGGGTGGAGAGGAGGAGCTATGGGAGGAAGAGGGAGGGGAGGAAGATGTACTTCTGACTTAGGACAGAGACGATCGCTCAGAAGCTGGTTGGGAATAACTAGATGAAGTCTATCCAGGCAAGACATCCCTGGGTGACTTCAGGCATAGAGCTGTTTAGCCTCTTCTCTCTCTAGTGGCTAATCTTTCCTGGTTAGTAAGATTTATGAACAGTTTCATTCCTTCTGGGAAGGAGCTTGAGGAAGCTCCTCCCTGACTATGGGAAGAATTAAGAGTTTGGCAGGGTAGATGTGATGGTGGGCAGTAAGAGAAAGCATAATACTGCTCTTTTAGTTTGAAAGTTCCTTTCTTAGGCATTTGGGGTATTCTTTTCTGAGCCCCAACATTAACCAGTAGTTTTGTCTTGCTGGGATCTTTCTCTATATTCCAACAACACTCTGAGTTGTCTCTGACATATTCTGGAAACTTATCTTTTGATATTGAGTCTCGCCGATACAGGTTATATAAAATTCTTTCTCTCTCTCAATTTCACATTATTTATGTATTTGTGTTTGTGATGGGTGTGCATGTGTATAAGCATGTTCACATATGTGGGGCACGAGTGTATGTGTGCATGTATGTGCATGCATGCATGGGCATGTGGAAGCCCAAGGTAGCACTTGGTGTTTGCTCAATCACTGATCACTTTATATACTGAGGGAGGTTCTCCCGCTGAATCTGTAGTTTATGGTTTGGGTAGGCTGGAAAACCAGCTTGCTTAGAAGGATTCCCTGTCTCCTCTGCCATGTGCCGGGATTTCAGATGGCCCACGGTTCCAGCCTGGTATTTACATAGGTCTAGGGATGTAAATTCTAGTCCTCAGACTTTCAAGACACACACTTTACCCATTTACCATCTCCCCAACTCTAAAACCTTTTCTCTGCTCCCCTCTCTCTCCCTTTCTCCGTGTGTGTGTGTGTGTGTGTGTGTGTGTGTGTGTGTGTGTGTGTGTGTGTGTGTTTTATGGCATCTGGCATATGCCAGACCCATTCAATCCATGGCTAACAAATACTCCTTGGTTGCCTACCACACACCAGGCACTGGGACATAATATTTACCAAAATGAATTCCCTCTCTTAGGAAACTTCCACTCTATTTGAGCTGAGCTGAAGTGGACCATCAAAACCCCAAATAGAATCTAGAACCAGTCCTCTGTTCTTTGACCAAACTCATACTATGTCAATTCCTTCAGCTGATCTTAGACTTCATTTGCATTTAAAATCTTTTTTTAAATCTGCTTGTGGGCAGTCCTTGAGCTGCCTGTCTTTCTGGCTATATTTATTAATTTATTTATTTTGGATGTTTTGAAACAAGATCTTGCTATGTAACCTAAGGTAGCTTCAAACTTGTTCATGTAGCCCAGGCTGGTGTAAAATTCATGATTTCCCCGTACCTCTGCCTCTGGGTGCTGGCATTCCAAGCATGTGCCAGTATGCCAGGCTTCTTCCAGCTTTTTACAAAATTCTCCAGCATCCACAGGGAGGTGGGGGAAGACCCTGGGGGAGCAAGTTGCCTCCATGCCCTCTCATCGTTCTGGATTTAATGAGGGTCTTGGGGGCAAATCCCATTTTTGGTTCCTGTGAAATTGGAGGTTGTCAGCAGGGCTATTCATCAGGCTCTGTTTCTCTCCCACTCACTGTGAGAGTCTCTTAAAACAAGTGTACCTATATCCACTGCTCTCTACTCCAGTTTCTAGACAATGTTGGGAGAGACCGAAGTGTCAAACACCATTTTAAAACAGCCCTTTGATAATGTAAAATTACCTAGTTACCCCCAGCCTGCCCCGTGTTGTTTCCTATGAGGAAGGAATAAATGTGTAATTTTAAGGAAGGGTTTGTGGAGTGTGGAGAAACCATCCTCTGCTCTCTCTGAATACACAGCCCCAGGGTCTACAAGAATGTACAAAAATGGATTCCTATTATTAGAAGAACCTGTGCAGGACATCAGAGGAGTCTAGTTGGGGGCTGGTGTCCTGTTCATCTGTCAAGCATGGGCCCTGGGTAAGAGTGGAGACTTCACTGCTTTACAAACAGGCATGCTAAAGCCAGAGCCTCTCAAACCAAAGTAGAGAATTTCAGTCCATGTAGCTTTTCCCCTAAACATCCAGCTACTCATGGAGGCGGGAGATGTTTTCTCTAAGTTATTTTAGTAACATTGGTTCGTCATTCTTTTTCATCATTCATGCATACATGGGGCATAGAGAGGTGAGCAGAGTCAGTCATGAGTCAGGAGCAAAGCCCCCAACCCTCTGGTCTTCCTTTGTGCCTCACCAGTCCTAATGACCAAGGTAGACGTGCATGTGGAGGCCAGAGGTCAATCTTGAGCATCATTCCACACTGTGTGTGTGTGTGTGTGTGTGTGTGTATAGTGTATGTGTGTCTGTGTGTGTAGTGTTTGTGTATGTGTGTGTGTAGTGTTTGTGTATGTATAGTGTCTCTGTGTGTGTAGTGTTTGTGTATGTGTGTGTGGTGTTTGTGTGTGTATATGTATGTGTGTGTGTGTGTGTGTGTGTGTGTGAGAGAGAGAGAGAGAGAGAGAGAGAGAGAGAGAGAAACTCACTATGTAGCCTTGGCTTGGCTTGCCTGGAACTCATTATGTAGATCAGGCTACCCTTGAATTCATAAAGATCTACCTGCCTCTGCATTGTGAGTGCTGGGATTAAAGAGATGTTTTACCATGCTCAGCTTTAGATTTTTTTGAGACAGGGTCTTTCAGTGGGACCTGAGGCTAGGTGGGCAAGATCTGCCTTCCTCCACCTCCCGGCACACATCCTTTTTATAGAGATGATGGACCAAACCCAGGTCCTCATGCTTGCATGATGAGGACTTTCCCAGCTGAGCCGTGTCCTCAGCCTGAGGCCCCCTTCTTTAAGTGCCGCTACCTCAGCAGTGCTACACTGAACGCCGCCGCCGCCGAGCTTCCAATACAGGAAGCTTTGGGAGATACTCAAACCAAACCCAAACAGCAGACTCAGATAAGCAAGTGCTAAAATACAGGTATTAAATAAAGGGCTTCACCTATCTACTCCACCCCCACCCGCAGGTCACCTTTGCATAAACTTTCCTTTAAAGAAAAATATTTGTCCTACAACACAAGGTCTTGATCCAAGTTTCTTTTAGAAGTGAAAGAAACAAGACTGGTAAAGGGAATTCTCATACACTGCTGGTGGGAAGATAAATTACTCCAGCCATTATGGAAAACAGCTGGAGGCTCCCCATTTCTTTCTTTCTTTCTGAGCTAAATCCCCCTATTTCTTTCTTTCTTTCTTTCTTTCTTTCTTTCTTTCTTTCTTTCTTTCTTTCTTTCTTTCTTTCTTTCTTTCTTTCTTTTTTTATTTTTGGAGCTGAAAACCAAACCCAGGGCCTTGTGCTTGCTAGGCAAGTGCTCTACCACTGAGCTAAATCCCCCCCCCCATTTCTTTTACTTTTTATTGATTCTTTGTGGATTTCACATCATGTACCCCGATCCCACTTATCTCTCTATTCCTTCATATCTGGCCTCTGCCTTTGCAACCTCCCCACAAAATAAAGTTAAATTTAAAAAAATCAGGGGCTAGCAAGATGCTTTGGTGGTTAAGAGCACTGGCTGCTCTTCCAGAGATCCTGGGTTCAAATCCCAGCACCCACATGGCAGCTCACAACTGTCTGTAACTCCAAGATCTGACACCCTCACACAGACATACATGCAGGAAAAACACTTAAACACACAAAAACAAAACAAAACAAAACAAAATAACAAAAACAAAAAGCCTCATAAAATAATAAAAATTAATTAATTATTATTTTTTAAAAACCAGCCTGGCAGTGGTGGCACACACCTTTAATCTCAGCACTGGGGAGACAGAGTTCGAGTCCAACACAGTCTACAGAGCAAGTTCCAAGACAGCCAGAGGTACAGAAAGAAACCCTGTCTCGAAAAAAAAAAAAAAATCTCATTGTGGAAGCTGTAGTGTTTATACCCAGAGGAATGGAAATAAACATGTTTTGGAGATAACCATTTTCACAGGCTGCTTGCAACACTGTCCACAATAGACAAGAAACACAATCAATCTAGTGTCCATTGATGGATGAAATGGAATATTGTTCAGCTGTAAAAACTGCAATTCCATCATTTGCAGCAACATGGATGGATTTGCAAGACATCATGTTAAATGAGAGCACAGAAAAACACGTACTGCATGAATCCTGTATATGTGGATGCTGAAGCTGACGTCACAGCTCCAAGGTCCTGGTAGGTGGAAGGAGGGATAGAGAGAAGAGGGTAGAGCAGTACAAGGGTGCAGTCGGAAGAATAAATCCTAATGTTCTGCAGCACTGTGTGATAACTCTGGTTGACAAAAATTTGTGTGTGTGCATGATGTGCATACTTATATGTGTGTGTTCACGTGTATGAGGGTGCACATGTATGTGAAAGTACACATGCTTATACGTGCACGTGAGGCATAGAGGTCCACCTTGAGCATCTTTCCTCAGGTGCCATCTACCTTATTTTGTTGTTTGTTTGTTTGTTTGTTTGTTTTGAGACAGTGTCTCTCACTGAACCTGGAACTTAGCCATTAGCCTGACTGGCAGGCTAGTGAACCCTGGGTATCCACCTGCCTCTGCCTTCCCAGTGCTGGCATTGCGAGTGGCCACCACCATGCCCAGCTGTTTAGGGGAAATGAACTCTAGTCCACAGGATTGCCAGCTAAGTATTTTACCACCTGACTCAGCTCCAGCCTCTGTTTGACAATGATTAGTTGAATTGTTCAAATATCTAGTAGAGAAGATTGAATGTCCCGAACAAAAAACATGACACGTATCTGAAGTGATGATGGACATGTCGGTTACCTTGGCCTGATCATGACACTTTATACACATGCATTGGAATGTCTGTCACAAAGCCCCTGTGTCATCCCTTCATAAGTGTGTTTCACCAGACATTTGAAACTAAATGGTCAACCTCAGCTTAGGATAACATTGCTTATTATATACAATAATTCCTTTTAATGTTTTCTTGGTCTCAGAAGTGCTCAATAAATATTTGTTGATAAAATAGGTTGCAGGTTGATAAAATAGAGGCATCAATAGAACTAAAAATTCACCGCCATCCCCTGCCACATAGTGAGTTTGAAGCCAATCTGAACTCCAAATAGCTCAGTAAGGGCTATGTCATGAGAAAATAATAAAGTATGCCACCATACCCTTTGGCCCCTTTTGCCGCATATGATATAGTTTGCCAGATGCTTTGTTGTGGAGACAGGATCATATTATGCAGCTCTGGCTGGCCTGGAACTCACAGAGGACTACTTGCCTTTACCTCGCAACACTTTGATGCCAAGTTCTGGTATTAAAGGCATGTGCCACCATGCAAGGCATGGAGTACATCATGAGAGAGCCCCATCACCAATGAAAGAGCCTCATTGAATGTTTATACATTTAACCTGCCTAGACACACAGAGAGTGTGTGTGACTCCTGGAA
This sequence comes from Peromyscus eremicus, assembly GCF_949786415.1. NCBI lineage: Eukaryota > Metazoa > Chordata > Mammalia > Rodentia > Cricetidae > Peromyscus > Peromyscus eremicus. The sequence continues at coordinate 90,337,979 of NC_081423.1, forward strand.
AGGCTCCAAGTATTCACTGCAGATGGTTTTTTTTTTTTAAATTTCTGATTAATACAACTGAGGACTAAAGCCACCACCTTTTACAAGAAAGATATATTAGTTCAATAAACTAGGCATGGCGATTCATGCCTACCATCCCTTGATCTGGGAAGCCAAGGCAAGAGGATTGCTTCGAATTTGGGGCCAGCCTGGGAAATATAATGAGTGCCAAATCAGCTTGGGCTACATATTAGGAAACTGTCTCAAACAAAGAAACAAACAAACAAACAAACAAAGCAACCAGATTGAAGCAGTAAGAGCAGAAAGCATCCAAGATTATTAAAACCTCTCCCAATACTAGCAGTTAGCGTGGTGAAAGTTGCTACTCTTGCGTCCCGTGTCTGAGAGAGTCTATAAACAGAAGTATATGGCATGGCTCCTGCTCACCGTCACTTTTGAAAAGGTGCTTGGGTGTCCCTGGAGGCACTGTCTGAGTGGCTGGAGGTTTGCCCACATGCACAGGCATAAGAACCTAGATAGTGGGCAAGCCTCATGGGCCCCTGGGCTCTGCCTTCTGAGGATTTCTGCTAGCAGGTGAGTGATACCTCATAGAAAGACCTGGACTTTACTGACTTAGATGGGAACAAACAAGAATTCCTGTCTGAACTCGTACTGCAGAAGGTAATTGGCATTCTCCCCCCTTAATATGTGTGTGTGTGTGTGTGTGTGTGTGTGTGTGTGTGTGTGTGTGTGTATGATGGTATGTATATAATGTGTGTGGGCAAACATTTTGTGTGTAGAGGCCAGAGGTCAATGCAAGGTTCCTTGCTCTATCACTTCCCACTTGATTTTTTTATTTTATGTTTGTGGGTGTTTTTGTTTTTGGTTTTTTTCCAGCCTGTATGTCTGTGCACCACATGTATGCCTGGTACCATCTGAGGACAAAAGGGGGTGTCAGATCCCCCTGGAACTGTAGTTATAGATGGTTATGGATCACCATGGGAGTGCTGGGCATCGAAATAGAGTCCTCAAGAAGAGCAGCCATTGCTTTTGACCACTGAGCCATCTCTCCAGCACATTTTCCCCTTTATTTTCGAGGTAGGGTCTCCCTCTGAGCCCAGGGCTCATCAGTTCATTAGACCTGCCAGCTGGAGTCTCCAGGAATCTGCCTGTCTCTGTACTGCCTCATACCCAGGGTGTGGGAAACAGAGAACTGGGGCCTGGAGAGATAGCACAGCAAGATTACAGATGTGCACTACCACAGCAGGGTCATGTTCTGCTGGAGATCAAAGCCAGGGCTCAGTGCAAGCCCTCTACCAACTGAATTACACGTCCCGCCCTCCTTCCTCCCAGAAACACTCTGGAGAAGCCTGGTCCCTGCACCTTCGTTTCCGTAACCTCTGTCAGTTGCCTCCAGACCAGCACTCTAGTGAACCCATCCTCCAAAGGTCACTGATGCACCCTTGACTGCCAGATCACAGGGCAGTTTAATCGTCTGTGTGGTGTTCCCATCTCTCACCTTACAACTCACTGTTCCACTAGCTGTGAATGGCCCAAATTTCTAAACTAGCAGTGCCACTAGCTGCTACCCGGTTTCGTTTGTCCCTTCTCTCTTGCTATTCTCTTTGCAGAGATGTATCATCCACTCTGAAACACTGCACTTCTGATTGCAGCCTAGGAGTGAATTGTAAGCCAAAGGGAGGAGGGCAGCCTAGGAGCCAAACAGCCAGCCTCTTTGGTGGTTTGAATAGAACTCTAGTTTTGAACGGTTCTTTTTCCCACCCAGCCAGGCCTTTAGAAACCTTAGATCGGTAAGAGAACTCCTGTATGACTTGGAATTCTCCCACTTTGCCAACACAGGTATAATGTAAGTGTGGAATAGGTTGTTGTCTCTTCACACCCTTGATTCCCCAGGAAGTGAAATGGAAAATGCATTTGAAAAGAGGAGGGCTTCTGCAGCTGCAGACGGAGGGCAGGGAAAAGTCTGACCCATCTCAGGCTCTGGGAGGAACCAGGTTACCAGGGCTCCTCCGCTGAAGCAGGGTGAAAATGCACAAGTTTCCAAGTGCAGGAGACTCAGGCGGGCGCTCAGCTGTGGTCCCTGGAAAAGCAGTCCATCTGAATTCTCCGGCAGGGTTGGGAGCAGACTCTGGGGGGTGTGGGTGGGGTTGCAGGAAGCACAAGGCCACGTAGTTGTTTGTTCAACACAGTGAAGTTCCAAGTAGGAAAAGATCGGCACTTGAAGGTCACTGGGGAACGCCCGTGTCTCTCTCTCTCTCTCTCTCTCTCTCTCTCTCTCTCTCTCTCTCTCTCACACACACACACACACACACACACACACACACACACACAACTGGAACTTTGGGCTTCAGGGACTCATTGCGGCACAGTGCATCTCTCGGCTGGGTTTGTTTGCTTAGTGACACATCTTCCTGATACCTTGTGGTCATTCAGCTGGCTAGGCTGGAAGTGTGTGCCAGCTTACTGAGTCAGCTGCTGGCAGAACTGTTTTAGACACGTAATCCTTCTAGAAGACAGTGGGCAGCAGAGAAGGGAGGCTTGTATTAGTTAAGCAAATTCCTGAGACCTTGAAGAATGTCTGCTTCTCTTCTGAGCCTCCTCTGTCTTCTGGACAGTAATTCAGGAGCAATAAAACCCATCACCTTTGTGTTAAGGACCAACTGAGGCTGCACACTTTCTTGTTTGTTTATTTATTTATTTATTTATTTATTTATTTATTTATTTATTTATTTATTTATTTATTTTGAGGCAGGGTCTCTTGTACCCCATGCTGGTATATGTAATCAAGGATGACCTTGAACTTCTGGCCCTCCTGCCTCTACCCCCTAACGGCTGGGGTTACAGGCATTTGCAACCATGACCAAGTTGCAAGGTACTAGGGATCAAACCTAGAGCTTCTTGCATGCTAAGTCAGCACTTTCCCAGTTTAGCAACACCTCCAGCCAGCCTCAAGGCTGTGTATTAAAGCGGCAGCCATCCTCACACCTCAGCCACCTGAATCAGCTGTCAAGTACAGATTATAGCATTCACTCAGCCTGCAGACTCCCAGATTCAATGGGTCAGGGTGGGACTTGAGAATTTGCATTTTGACAAAGTTCCCAGCGGACTTTGCCCACTGTGGAACCCAGCACCACTTTAAAGCATCCAGGCTCTTAGACTTAGATGTGGTTTTAGGGAGCTCGCTTTAGCCTTTCTACTCATGTAATGGAACCGGAAAGCCAATGTTTTGGCTTCTGCTTGGTTTTTATCTGTTAGTCTTTGCGAAGATACTATTAACAGTTTTTTCTGCCTTCCAGATATCGGCCTACTCTGCAAGAAAATAGAAACATATATTAGTCTTTCTTGCAGAAACAGTAATAACAAACCTAGCATTTCTTAAAATATAGTGTGTGTGTGTGTGTGTGTGTGTGTGTGTGTGTGTGTGTGTGTGTGTGAGATGGGGGCACATGCCAATCATGTGGAGCTAAAAGGACAGCTAGCTGTATGGAGTCAGTCCTCTTCTTCCACCTTTCTAAGGGTTCCAGAATTTACCTTAGATCATCAGACTTTTACAGCAAGCACCCTTACTCATAGAGCCACCTCGTGGGCCCCAAACATTTATTGAAAACTTCTGTAAGTATAATCTGATTTGATTTTCACCAAAACCTCATCCTGTGCTTCAGAGAAGTTATGTGCTTTAGTCAGATTCACATAGCCAGAGAAAAAGACAGAACCTGGACTCCAACTCTGTTTTTCTGCTCCAGTCCAAATACTGGTGTCTTCATTTTCTCCAAGGCTAGTATAGACGACTTTTTTTCTGTTACCATGCATCTCAGCTGTTTTTAGTGAAGAAATTGATTCCTGACAGTTTGAAAGGTATGCAGTTTTATTACCCTGAATCCCAGGAGCAGGCCACAGACAGCAGGTGGAAGTTTTTGTTGTTTTGTTTGAAAGCATTTGCCACCAGGGCATGTATGCTGAATTTCAACCAAGAAATCATGCCTTGCTCTTCAACTGGGATGATCCTTGCCCTCTGGGACTGTGTAAGAGTTTGAATGTTTAAAAAAAATAAACATAGATGCACGTTCAATCAGTGATTGCTGAAAAGCAATTGGAAGTTGAATTCTATCGAGGGAAAGCAAGGAGAGCCAGCCAAGAATGGGAAATTCACAGGAGTGTTAGAAACAACAGCACTGGCTTCCTTGGCAGCAGGATGGAGAGTCAAGGAGACACTTTCACTCTCTGCCATTAGGGAATTGTTGTCTTGCTGGGAGGAGCATTGTAGGGCTGACAGGCGGGAGGAGGGTGAAGAGCACGGCTGCTGGAAACAGACAAACTTGGCTTCGGATTGGCTTGTCTGTCCGTTGGTTGTGAGTGTGTGTGTGTGTGCACACGCACGTGCACCTACTGGAAAACCTCAAGCACATCACCAGCCTCCCTGACAGCAGCCATCTCTCTGCGTCTTTCTCTCTGACACCCGAGAGCAAGTATGTGGACAGGTTTGGACACTCACGGTGTTCTAGCTAGTTTTAACTGCCAGCTTGACTCAAGCCAGCGTTACCTGAGAAGTGATTCTCAATTGAAGGACTGGCCAGATCAGACTGGCCAGTGGGAATGTCTGTGGGGGATTGTTGGATTGTTACTTGTAGGAGGGCCCAGACCACTGTGGGTGGTACCATCCCCTATGCAGGTGCTCCTAGGCTGTATAAGAAAGTAGCCAAGCATGGGTCCAGGAGTGAGCCAGTGAGCAGTGCTCCGCCATGGGTTCTTTCTTTTGTATTAGTTCTTTGAGAGTTTCATACATGTTTTGATCATATTCACCACCACCCCCAACTCTTCCCAGACCCACCCCCTTCACTACCTACCCAATTTTGTGTCAAACGACAAACAACAACAACAACAACAACAACAACAAAAGCCCTTCAAGACCAATTTGTGCTGACCAAATAGTCTTGGATAGTGGTCTTCTATGAGATTGCAGCTGATTTACCAGGGGCTACGTTCTTAGACAAAATGACCCCTTCCTTTCCTGGCAGCTTATAATTGCCAATTGCTCCCCAGCCAGGGATGCCTAGGTCTGCCCTCCATGTGGGATTTGGTCTGGCTATGGCTTACACAGGTTTTGTGCATGCAATCACAAGCACCATGTGTCCATATGTGCAGCTGCCCTGTTGTCCAGAAGACACCCTTTCCTTGTGGTCGTCCTCCATGATCTCAGCTTCAGTTCCTGCCATCGCCTCCCTCGGTCATAGACCGTAACCTGTGAGTTGAAACAAGCCCTTCCCTCCTTTATGTTGCTTTTGGCCAGAGTATTTTATCACAGCAACAGAATGAAACCAGAACACACAGGTTTCCAATTCTTAATCATATCTTATTTTGGATTGCCTGAACTAAGAACCAGAGAGATGCATTTTGGGAGTTCTGTTTGGAACTGGTTCCCTAGGACGAAGTAGGGAAATGAAGACACACAATGAGAAGCTATTGTGGGGATTTATTAAGGCAACTCCACATAGTTTAAAAGGAAGTTTATTTGGGGGTAACTTACAGCCAGTAAAGGGGTTGGTTATAGGATCTGGGAGACGTGGCGTGCAGTCCAGCGATGTTCTCCGGAGAACTGTACTCAGTCTACCATCCAGCATCCAGGATCACAAGGAAACAAGACAGCCGGCACATCCAGCTCTCAGGTCTTAAGGGCTCCCGTCTCAGACCCGCCCCAGGGGCAAGTCATAGGTAGGCTCACTAGGGGTAGTACTTCCAAGTCAAAGCTGGAACAGCTACCCACTACAAGGAGCACAAATCAAGACTGTATGACTGAGCTGCTCACAACCTGGGTACTGAGGTTTCACCTTGTTGGGGAACCATGGAAAGTTGCTACATAACGACAATCATAGTTGTCCCTTAAAAACCTACAGCTGGGACAATTCTCAGAAAAATGAAAATATATGGCTACACAAAAGCTTATACATGAATATTTATAGCAACACAAGTCACGAGAGCCAAATGATGGAAACAGCTCCAGTGTCTTTCAACAGATGAATGAATAAGTAAGCTTTGGTGTATCTATACAAAAGGAATATTACTCAGTCATGAAACAGAATGAAGTGCTGTTGTGTGCTGCAAACAAGTAAGCTGTAAAGATATTAGTGACATAACCCGGTCACAAAGAAGAAATATTCTATGCTTCCATTTCTATGAAATATCCTTTTTAATTTCTGGACATTAGTGTAGCCAGGCATCACATGATCAAGTCAGATGCAACAGTATTTTCAATGCAGAGGCAACCTCCATAAGTGAACTCCATACAGGAGATCTATGGCACACGTTCCTGAACAGAGAGAGCTCCCCGGGAACCTGACCCAGCTCTCAGCTGCACATCCATCCTGTTCACACCTCTTCCTGACTACTGGAAACCCACTTGCCACCTGGGTTAGGGTAGTTAATCTTGGATAGTTAATCCCGTATGTGAATTTGACTGGTTTCCCAGAGTAAATACTGTTCCAGGGGTTGTCCATGGAATGTTTCTGGATAAGCTCGGCATTCAAATCAGAGGGCTTGGAGAAAGATAGGCCCTTAGTGTCAAGGAGCATCATCCAGTCCACTGAAGGCTTGAGCAGAACAGAAGGCAGAGCTGGAGGGGAATTTGTCCCTAGTTTTTCCTCTCACCCTGTTTGAAATGGGGCATCCCACTTGTCTTATAACCTTAACTATTTTTTCTTTAATCTGTGTGTGTGTGTGTGTGTGCGCGCGCGTGCGTGCGCGTGTGAGTGCAGCTGCATGCATGCTATGGTGCATGTGTAGACGGCAGAGACATCCACAGGTTCCAGTCTTCACTGTTCACCTTACTTGTTCTCTGATGTATATGCAAGGCCAGCAGGCTCACAGATTTCTGGGGATTCTCCTGTCTCCATCTCCCATCTCCCCATAGAAGTGCTGAGGTTACAGACTGGCACTACCATGTCTGACTTTGTGTGGGTTTTGGGGATCCACACTCAGGTCCTCATGCTTGCCTGGCAAGTGCTTTGGAAACCGAGCCACCCCCTGCCCATGCCAGTCCTTGGCTTTGTTTTATTCCATCAGTCACCCCAGTTCTCAGCTTTGAGGGTTGACTGACTTGTATAGCTGGCTTTCTGGAATCTCTGGCTTGGACATTAGGTCCTGTCACCAGAGCAGAGTGATCCAATTCCTAATGATAAATTTCCTTTTTATGTATCATATACATAAAGCATTTATTTTGTTGGTTTGGGGCCTGGGAGGCAGAACATTATGGCCTGGAGACCATGGAAGAGCAAAAGCTGCTCACCTTATGGTGTCCAGGAAACAGAGTGAGAGAGGATAGGCTGAGATCCCCGTATCTCCTACAAGGGCATGACCCTGGTGGTCTAGTTTCCTCTCATCACACCCTGCCTTTTATGGGTTCTGCCCCCTCCCAATGGTATCACAAGCCCTTTGGAGGCATTTAAGTCCCAAATTGTAACCATTATAGAGCATGTGAATCAGATGATCAGTGTATGTTTCTGAGAGGCAAGGGTCAGCCTCACTAGAGCTCACAGGACTGTAAAAATCTTCCTGTTATTCAAACTGGGTCCCTGGCTAGGGAGTGGGATCTCTGACATGGGAGATGTCCAGACACAGGCTGAATGACAAAAGTTAATTTTGATAGAAAGTTTATTAAAAGACTGACCCCAGCAGAGTCCCGTTCTCTGAACCTAGAGAGGCCTGAAGGGACACATTATAAGAGAGCCCTTGGAGACCCAGAGATGGCACCTTGGGTTTAGGAGCCATGAGGTAAGATAGTAGCTGACCCCTGGGACCCTCCACCAATACCAGAACTCTTTGATTCTGGAGCTGAATACTCAGTCTCAGCCAGGTAAGTGCCATATCATTTCTGAAAAGACTGTTCAATGTGCCTGAGAACCAGAGGTCAGTGGTAGGCAGTTACGTTTTGATCATGATTGGAACACTGAGGAAAAACATCACAATGCGGAGCACTCAGACCCATTAACAGCAGGAAACTTTGTGAGCCTGGGGAAGAAGCGATACAAGTCATTTCCAGGTTTGCAGAAGTAATGGGCCCCAGCTGTGCATTGGCCTCACCCAGAGGCTGGGCATATACCCACCCCACCCCTCCTTCTGGGACTCCCTGGTTCCCATCCACTCTAGCACTTTGCCGCCAGAGTGTGATTATGGATGGTGAGTAGATGAGGAAGAAGGGAAGAGCAGTGGGAAGCGTATGTGAGGCACTCTGATCTTGCCCTAGGCTTAATAAACACAGGAATCAAGTGCCCCTCCAGTGCTGGGCGGGGCAGAGGAACTGGAGATGTGGCATTCCTTCCTTTAAGCTTGCTTTTGCTTGGGATACAGGCCAATTGTTCGTATCTATGGGGCACAATGTGACTGATGTTTTGATGCAGGCCCACAGGGTTCAATATTTGCCAAGTGAGTGTAGGGATCTGAGTTTGGATCCCCAGAACTCATGTGCTCCTAAGGGGAGGTGGTGGGTAGAGACAGGAGAATCCCCAGAAGCTAGCAGGCCAGCCAGCCTTGTGTATTCAGCAGCAAACAAACACAGAATCTCAAAAGTGTCTTGTCTTGGAAGGCAAGAACCAACACCTGAGACTGTCCTCCCCCCCACCTCTCTCTCTCTCTCTTTCTCTCTCTCTCTCTCTCTCTCTCTCTCTCTCTCTCTCTCTCTCTCTCTCACACACACACACACACACACACACACACACACACGGAGGGATAGAGAGAATAATCAAATGCAGGTATTTTGCATACAGACCACCTCATCTATTGACCATTTTCTTATAGTAAGAGCATTAAATTTTTTCTTTTCTACTATGCTAAAATAATGAGTATGGTCATGTTAACTGTAGTCACCTACTGTGCACTAGAACGTTGGAGCTCATTCGTCCTGTCTAACTGTAACTATACCCATTGACCAATTGCTTCCTATACCCTTCCCCACACTCCCCAGCCTCAGATAACCGCTCTCTACTCTGTGATTCTATAAGCAAACCTGGTCATTCTGCATCTTCTGAAAACTACCAGATAATGGAGGATCCCCATACCCACTGCCAATGTTCCTGTCCAGGAAACCACACTTTGAATAGCAAGAGTAGAGGATCCAGAGAGTAGATTCTGGAGTCCAGGTGCCAGAAAACTGAATCCCAGCTCCATCTTCAGCTGCTTGACCTTGGGCAAGATAGCCAGCTTCTGTGACCTCAGTCTCTGCATCAGAGAGAAGAGAATGAGAGTGCTTTCTTTGCATACAATCCATAACTGCCTAAGATGAAGCATGAAGTACTTAGCACTGCTCCTGGAGCCCAGGAGCAGCCCTTGAAGACAGGGTTTGCTAGTGGTCCTGAGCTAGAAGGACGGGCGCTGGGTCCAGAGCTGAGCAGTGCTCTAGGGAGGTGCTAGAGACACACAGTCACGTCAATCTCCATGTCAGACAGAGGAACACACCAACCAAGCTGAAGGAGCTTGGCAAGGCAATTCTTTGTGTTAAAAGGCTACACCAAGACCCCGGCCTGACTGGCAAGCACACTTGGCCAAGATGGTTTCTGTCTTTTATGCCTGACATAGGTGATTGACTGTAGCTCAATCCATTGGTGGGAGCTCAACTTCACAACCTGATGCAGTTGGTTGATCAGCACCAAGTGGGTAGAGAAGGCACAGGAAATTTGAGTCTTTGCTGGGCTAACTACCTTTGATAGAAAATTTCAAAAATTGCATAAATAAAATTTAAAAATGAAAGCCAACTAACTACCTTTGGGAGAAAATACATTTTGTAGGAAAAAACAAAAAACAAACTTTTTTCGTATTAGGCTTTCTCTTCCACTTCTTTTCTCTCCGATCTCCTTTCAAGCCAATCCACATGGAAACTGCAGCTTTGTGGTCTGCATCTGGGGGCTAGGACTTGTTTGTGTGGCACTAGAATGTCTAAAACCCTCATTGCTAGTAAGAGGCACTGAAGGGGCTCCCTTGAATTTGCTGCCACTGTATCTGCTCAGTAGCCAATCTTGATGCGCTTCAGATCAGTCGCCTCCAAATTGCTATCCTGATGCTCCAGTCCAAGCCGAGAGACCAGTAATGAGCCTTGTCTGCTTCCGGAAGAATCAGTCTTTTCTTCCCAACCTGAGCTTTCACTGACTCAGGCAAGACCCAACATGAGTGCTGAATAAATGGGATCTGTTAGCAACCCATGGCTTGAGGATGCTTGTGGCATAGAACCCTCTTCTGGGCCTGCTGCCTTGGTCTCTGTTGCCAGTTTCTTGGACTGTCTGTGTATCTCTTAGATGGCCAAGACTCTGAAAGCTGGCTAACTCACCTGTCGTTTGTAATTATGAAAGCCTGGTGTAATCCAGGAAAAAAAATCCAGGTTAGTCAATGGCCATCAGAAAAACACAAATCAAAATGGCACTGAGATTATATCTTCCTCTGGTCAGAATGATGGCCATTAAGAAAATAAATAACAATAAATGCTGCTGAGGCTGTGAAGAGAGAACTCCTAGATGCTGCTGGTGGGAATGTAAACTAATTCAGCCAGTATGCAAGTCAATATGGCGGTTCCTCAAACAACTAGCAATAGATCTTCCCTATAACCCAAATGTACCACTCCAGGGTATTTACCCATAAGCCTCCAAGTCAACACAGCATGGTGATACTTGAACATCAGTGTCCATACTACTCACAACAGCTAGATTATGAAGCCTACCAACGGGAATGGATTTAGAAGATGTTGTGCAGGTATAGCTACACAATGGAATATTTGTCAGCCATGAAAAAGGAATAAAGACATGTCATTTTTGAGAAAATGGATGAAGCTGGTTGAGATGAGCCAATTAAGTGAGTTAAGTCAGTCTCAGAAAGATAAATACCATATGTTTTCTCTCATTTGTGGGTCCTAGATTTTATATAGATACATAAAATCATGCTTGCGTGTATGGCATGAGAGCAGAAGTAAACTGTCTATGGGGACAGAGAGGACTGATGGGAGAGGAAAAAGGATGAGGGGCTATGGGTGTATGTTCAACATATAATATATACTTTCATAAAACCTTGAATTCATTTTAAGAAGTTGAAGTCCCATTTGGAATATTATAAAGAGCAAACAGCAAGAGTCTCTGATGAGTAACTGAATCCAGAGTAGCAACAATGGCACAGACGGTGTTTGAACTCCCTTCTACAGCAGACTGTATCAGAGAAAAGGGTGCATCCTGCTAATGCAGGAGCCTTGGTGACTTAAATCTAAACTCCAGGCTTTTTTCATTAAGCTGGACCCGAGTCAGGACCTCAGAATTTCGTTTCCAACCTTCGAGTCTGGAAGGGGTAAACCAGGCCTGCAGGTAGCAGGACATCCTCCTAACAGCATGACTGAACCAAAAGAAATGGTATGTTCTAGACTGTTCCCGGTGCTGCGATGGAAGCACTCTAACCTGGGTAATTAGAAACAACAGAAATGCATTTCTTTCAGTCACAGAGGCTGAGACGTGCTGGGAGCTGCAGAAATATGAAGTAGGAATTCAGCTGACTATGGCAAAAGCTAATACCTGGAAGAAGCCAAGGGCCCCCCAGAGTTAAAGCCAAAGTTCAAGGAGTCTTGGTGATATTGGCTCTTGAATATTAAGCTGTTTTCATTATTTTTTTGCATACTCTTGTAGCTTCTCCATTTCTAGAACAATGTGTTGATCATTCACTGGGCACAATTTCCCCTATGCTATTGGAATATTTGGACAACCTTCCCCAACTGTGCTAATGCAGCAACACAGCCAGGCCCCCAATTTCAAGCCTCTCTGTAATTATCATCATTAGCAACATCTGGCCAGAACCATCTCCAGACAAAAGTATCTTATCTGAGAAACTTCCCAGACTTTTTAAGAACAGACCATCTGTCAGAGAAGGTAAAGATTCACACTGTCAATTGCCCAGGCCAAGTGAATGGGATAATTAAGCTTAACTTTCTCCTTTTCCAAATTTTGTCTCTAATTCCAGATCTCCCTTTAACAATTACCAGGTGCATCTAGCTATGAGAACCTAGATGGGGCAGGACTAGAGGAAGGAATTAAGATAGCACTTCGAGGAAATAGTACAAAAACATAGCAAGAAATTAGGTGAGAAAGGAGCTAAATAAGAGAGAAGAAAAGAAGCTGTGAAGAGAGGAAACTGACTCAGAAGAAGTGAATGGACTAAAGAGTTCCGTGTACATAGATTTATTAGAGAAACACTCAGATTAATTAATCTGCCGCTAGTAGCATCTCTTCTGGAACTCTGGGAGAAAGCTATCAAGGGGCTGGACCCCAATAGTTCTCATTAGAGAAGCCCAGTGACCAACAGAGTCTGTGCCTGGTGAGGAATTACTCTCTTTCAAGATGGCTGCATCTTCAGTTGGTGTCAGGGTAAATGTTATAGAAAGACAAAGTGGGGCCAAACTCCCTCTCTCAATCCCTTCTATAAGAACACTAATCCTATGCTGGAAGGTAGAGGCCCTCATGGCTTAATCACCCCAGAAGGCCCCCAGCTCTCAATACTACTGTACTGGGTATGAAATTTCAACATGAATTTTCAACAAACATTGAAACTACACCAGGATTGTTCAAGAATCCGACGAATCCAAGGCCAACTTGACTTGAGGCAGTAATAGCCCCGAGGGATATAACAGAAGAATTGAAGAACTGTACCTACAACCAAAAGCCAACCCATTGCTTATTTTAGCAATTTCTTTCTTGATTGTGTGTGTGTGTGTGTGTGTGTGTGTGTGTGTGTGTATCTTTACCATGTTGCACACATGGAAATCCTTGCCTTCCACTGTGTTAGAGACAGGGTCTCCTGTTGTTCACTGCTGCATACACCAGAATGCTGGACCATGAGGTCTCTGGATTTCTCTTGTCTCTGCCTCCCATCTCTCTGTAGTAGGTCCATGGTTACAGATGCACCACTATACCCAGCTTTACGTGGGTCTAGACTTGGGTCCTGTGCGCACATGGCAAGTGCTTTACCCATGGAGCCTTTTCCCATCTTTTTCTTGTTACCTTTACTTTCTCCTCCTAACTCCTTCCCTTCTTTCTTTCTGCCCTGAAACTATTTTTATGTTTCCCCTGTTATTAACCAACAGGCTTTCTTTATAAAGGTTCTAGATACAGTAAAATCTCAAAATAAACAAACAGATAAGACAGAAAGAACACAGTAGTCCTTCCTTACTTGTGGTTTGTTTTCCCTGGATTTAGTTACCTAAAATAACCAAAAATATTAGATATGAAATGCCAAAAGCAAACAATTTATAATTGTAAACTGGTGTCATTCTCAAGTTGCATGACAGCATCCCGTGGCATCATTGTCCTGCCTCTCTCCACCGAGGATCTAAACTTCCCCTTGTCCAGTGTGTGTACACTCAGTGGCTCTCTGGTCACTGAGTACCTGTCTTGGTTATCCCATTAAGTGCCACACTGTCACTATTCTTTCTGAATCACCTATTCACTTAACAGAGGCACCAGCCTGCAGGAAGAGCGATCCCTGCGCTTTATTTAACAAAGTTTCAACTCGGGGGTGGCAGCTCACACCTATAATCCCAGCATTGAGAATGATGAAGCAGGTGGGTTTCTGTGAGTCTGAGGGCTGCCTAGGCTTGACTGAGATCCTGTTTCAAGAAAGAAAAAAAATGTTGTAATTATTTGTTTTAGCCATTCCTTATATAGTTTTTCCTGGAAACACTGCACACACTATGGAACGCCCAGTCTATTTTCAACAGATTTCACGGTCACCATGATCATACCCATGGAAGCCACGATAGATCCAAGAATTGTTCATCTTTATCCTTACAGGAGATAGCAGGGGACCTTCAATCTTTTCTGGTTAACTTCTCTTGTTTGTTTTAATTACAAAGCGATGCAATCCTAAATGTTTAACAACGTTATTACCTTTTTACTAGTGTTTGCTGTCTCCTTCCAGTCTAGCTGCGTTTGTTACTTTGATCTCACTGTCATCATTCACCTAGATTTAGGCTTCAAAACTATATAGTCCAGCTTGTTACGGTTGGCGAGGACCCTCAGGATAGACACATGCTCAGTCGGTCACTATCACTGATAGTGTATAACTTCCCGGGGAGTTCATGGAAGTTGGCTGTTGGAGTCAGATAGACTAAAGTATAAATTGGCTCTTACTGATATCGGGAGTAGCAACAAATGGCATGGTTATCCTCCATGCTGGCCTCCTCAGTGTAAAAATAACAATAACAAATCCCACACTGCAAAGGCTGGGGAGATGGCCCAGTCAGTAAGGTACTTGCCTTGCAAGCATGAGGGTCTGAGTTTAGTCCCCAGAACTCATGTTTTAAAAAACTCAATGTTTAAAAAGTGAGTGGTGTGTGCTTCTAATTCCAGTGCTGGAGAGAAGGGACAGGTGGGTAACAGTGGCTTGTTGGTTAGCCATTCTAACCTAATGGACAAGTCACAGGTCAATGAGAGAGGGTGCAATGCTTGAGAAATGACACCTGAGGTTGTTCTCTGGCTTCCAAAGGCACATACAAGTGTATTCATGTCTACATGTGTAAGAGCATGCTCGCACGCATACACACACACACACACATACACACACACACACACACACACACACACACGTGCAGATTGCTTAAGCTTACTCCAAAAGTTTGTGCTTCAGTAGGAATGGGTTGATTTCCATGAATTTGCATTTCTAGGCTATAATTGTGTCACTGATGTTCACTTTGGGGTGTGTGTGTGTGTGTGTGTGTGTGTGTGTGTGTGTGTCTTCTGAGAACCACTGATCCAGGACACAGGATAGATTAAGATCCAAATGTCTGCTTGTCCACTCAGTAGTTGCGCTGATTTGTGATCAACCACAGTTTCCTTCTCTGAAACATGGATAAAACTTCCTTTTTATTTTTCCTTCCTTTCTATTTTATGAGACAGAGTCTTGCTATTATAGTCCTGGCTAGCCTGTAACTCTCTATGTAGACCAGGCTGGCCTTGAACTCACAGGGAACTGCCTGCTTCTGCCTCCCCAGTACTGGGATTAAAGGCATGGGCCACTGTACCCTGATAACTTTGTTGTAATAAATGTTAAGTGGGATGGTAATTGAGGACAACCTAGCACTTATTAGGTCGTCATAAACCTTAATTCATTGTTTTGTGGCAGGGCCCTTTTCTGTTCAGTTTCTAGAGTGTTCCTGTCCCAAAGAACTAAAGTAGGTAGATGATTTTGCCCCTAGAATTATTTGCATCTCATCTTGGGCACATTATATGATACCTGTCACTTGCTCAGGAAAGATAATAGATACACTCTATAGCTAGTGACTTTCTTTTCTTTTCTTTTTATTTATTATGTATACAGCGTTCAGCCTGCATGTGTTCCTGCAGGCCAGAATATGACACCAGATCTCGTTACACATGGTTGCAAGCCACCATGTGGGTGCTGGGAATTGAACTCATGACATTTGGAAGAGCAGCCAATGCCCTTAACCACTGAGCCATCTCTCCAAGCCCGCTAGTGACTTTTGATTCAGGCACTTCATTAACTTCTTACCTATATACCTTCTAAGAAAATGGTGCATTGATTAAAAACTGCCCCCTCAACTGCCAACTGACACAGGCTTTACAAGTGAGTATTTATATGTCCCTGGGTCCATTTTCCATTAGTGATAGGTAGGATGTGGGTAAAAGTCTATTCATAAGTTGCAAGACAGGTATAACTCTAATTGTATCTCTTCTCTTCAAGTGGCACACTCTCTTGGGGGAAAAAAAAATCACCATCTTTCTGCTGTGAAATTGGTTTGCTGGTTTTCTGCCAAATTGAAGCCTTGCCATAGTAAATACATCAACTTTAATTATTCATTTCTATTTGCTTGAAGAAGTATTCTTATGTGACATGCATATGGTCATGCATTTCCTTGTTGCAGCAACATGAGCCAAATAAGCTGCTTTCACACATAGAAGCAACTCCACGGGGCTGTCACAGCTAACTTGTGTTCTCTGCACTCTTCACACATTCTCCACTCAGTTGGAGAAATGCTAACAGGGAAGATGCATGGAGCAAGACCGGGGAATCTTTTCAGCACCTCTTCCGGTAAATGAGGGAACCGGCACTGCCTTCTGCTATTGATGATTGACTCGAAGCAGCGACCTAGGAAGAGTGTTGACGTTCAAGGCCTTGGCCGGCTTCACCAACTGGATCTAACAACCCAGTGAGGCTGTGAGTCTTGAGTTTCCCAGAAAGTCTTCACAGCATGCATGTCAGGGGCTGTTCTGCCATCTGGTGTTCACTGAGGGAACCATGCACAAGCCATCGCCGGTTAACTAGCCTGTGTTTTTCTTAGACTTCAGTGATGGGTGTGAAGTTGTCATAGGCTCAACTAAAGGCAATCCCAGAATCTCTGCCAAATTCCAAGAGAAGGCAATGTGAGAAGATAGATCAAAATGGAAAATGTACACACTCTTCGTCTACTGATCCCATTTCTACGAATTGATCTCATGTGTACGTGTGTGTGTGTGTGTGTGAGTGTGTGTGTGTGTGTGTGTGTGTGTGTGTGAATGAGAGTGTGTAGGCCAGAGGACAACCTCAGGTGTCATTCCTCAGGTGCCATCTACCTCATTTTTTAAAAACAGGTTGCTTAGGACTTGCCTACAAGGCTAGAGTAGCTGACCAGTAAGCCCAAGAAATCCTCCTGTCTCTGCCTTCCAGTACTGTACTGCCAAACCAAGATGATGATGATGATAATGATGATAATGATGATGATGATGATGATTATTATTGTGGATTGTGGAGATGAAATGCCACTCCTCATACCTGTATAACAAGGATTTTACTGACAGGGCCAACTCTCCAGCCTAAATTGTTGCCAACCTTGTCTGATGTTCTATATCCTGGACCTCTTCCTTGAAATATCCGGAGACTGAGACTGCATACATACCAGTCTTACAAGAATGCTTGGCTTTTGTGAGAAATGGCTGTAGTACCTGCATACAGAAAGCTGTAAATTCCAAGCCCATTGTGACTTAAACCTATAAACATGGCAGCCATTCTGAGACCTCAGAACAAATGGTGAAGGTTCTTGAATCTGTGTTTACCCAAAACTAATCACCCTCCTATAGATGGGATTTCCATGGTCCTTGATAAGGATGATGTTATTATTAGTTACCAGTATCATATAGCCAAAATTTAAAGTATGGATACTTCATAATTTTTCTTTTCTCCTTTGATTATTGCTCCTGAGAGGGGATTTTAGGAAAGGCTAAAGAGAATGAAAGGTGTAGGACAAATTCTAATTGATCTTATTAATAAAAACCCAGAGTCAGACATCAGGGTGAAAGCTTAAAGATCAGAGAAGCAGAGCAGCTAGCCACTAGTTCTTACCTCTGTGAAATCCTTAGCCGAAAGTGGGGCGCGATCCTGTCTCTACAAATCCTCAGACTGAATGCCCCTGAGCTCCTGTCTCCTCCTGCTTTATATTCCTTTCTTCACCCAGCCACCTCACTTCCTGTCTCAACCTCCCTAGTGCTGGGATTAAAGGTGTGATCCATCACCGCTTGGCTCTGTTTCTCTTTTAGACTGGATTAATCTCCTGTAGCCCAGGGTGGCCTTGAATTCACAGAAATCTGTCTGCCTCTGCTTCTTTTAGTGCTAGGATTAAAGGTGTGTGCCACCACTGTCTGGCCTCCATGGCTAACTCTGTGGCTGGCTCTGCCCTCTGAGCTTCAGACAAGTTTTATTTGTTAGAGCATATACAAACTATCACCACAGAAAGGGGCCTCTACAGCCATTAGAGACACATTGGCCATGTCATAGTCAGGCACTATGACATGGCCAATGGTTAATGATATCCTTTACAAATGGAATGGTCTTAGGTCAGTAGTACCCTTTATGTACATGACAGCTGGTACCATCCCTGTCTGGGCAGGGATCCTCTCACGATGAGACTCCTCTAGTGTTAAGAAGGAATTCCTGTCTTCCAACCATAAAGACCAGCTTAGAATCAAAAGATGGAAAGAAAAGTGCCATGTCTGAGGACGAGATGAAGAGGTGGGAGGAATAACTATCCCCGTAATGAGACTGTACTGTGTGCACCCACCCCGCTAACATACAACTCAGCCTAACCTTCTCCTTCCTCCTCCTGTCTCCCACCACAGGGGCTGCTGAGATTCCAGGCATTCCTGTCTGTTCTTTCCTGTCCCTAACTCCAATACATCATTGTTTGATTCTCTTCTGTGTCTTTAAAAAAAAAAAAATCTATCTATGAGACCGAGAACCTGTAAAAGGGACTCTGTGGCCTCCAGTGATACTCTGATCAGTTTTAAACATATAAAATGAGGGTGTAAGATTTTTATACTTGTCAAAAAAAAAATCTCAAGTATTAGTATCTTTGTGTGGAAGAAAGGAGAATGTGAGGTATAGGAAATTTCCCTTCCCTTACTCACCCAGTACATAAAGCTTTTCTGTCTGCACTCTCTGCTGAAGACATGCACTAAATAATGAACTATTTTGACTTGCTTAAAAAATCTAAGTTTGAGCTGGGTAGTGGTGGTGGTGCACACTTTTAATCCCAGCACTTGGGAGGCAGATGCAGGTGGATCTCTATGAGTTTGAGGCGAGCCTTATCTACAGAGTGAGTTCTAGGACAGCCAAGGCTATACAGAGAAACCCTGTCTAGGAAAAAAAAAAAAACAACAAAAAACCTAAATCATCATCACCATAATCATCATCAGAGTTTGAACCAATCAAGGAACCCTATTGGGTGGTAATCCTGATCTTTTAACTCAGGCTTAGAACACAGAGGCAGCTGGGCCCTCAAGAGACGTGACCACAGGATTTGCCTTAGTCATATAGGGGAAGAAAAAGAATTTTCTCTCTACCCTTCATCATCCTTAGGTGGAACTTTTTGGATAGAACAATGAAGGAGAAACAGAAATTTATTAACATGTTCTTATGAGCACATGAAGAAAACTCAGAAAGGTCAATCTATCGCTAGTAAATAAATCTCAAAAGAGAAGGTTAAAACTCCAGGCTTCAGTACCCTCCCTTTTCTGAGACAAAGAATGGAGAGTGTGGGAGAGAGGCCCAGGAGAGACAGATGTGTAAAAAGCTCTTGTGAACCAAGTATCAGGGTTGGTAGGCAGATTTTGACCATGCCTTCTCCAGTGTTTGGGTGTCTTTAGTGATGTGGTCACTGCTTCCTGATACAGAACAGAAGACCCTAGAAAACAGATGTTTACATTAGATATAAAAATTCCCAGAGCTGGAGAGTCTGCTCAGAGGTTAAGAGCACAGGCTACTCTTCCAGAGGTCCTGAGTTCAGTTCCACCACGTGGTGGCTCACAGCCATCTATAACGAGATCTGGTGCCCTCTTCTGGCATGCAGGCATACATGCAGACAGTACACTGTATACATAATAAACCTTAAAAAAAAAAAAATCCCCTTACTGGTGGGGATTTAGGCCAGTGGTAGAGTGCTTGCCTAACAAGTGTAGGGCCCTGGGTTCCATCCACTGGGGGCAGGGGGGAATACAGTAATTCCCTTACCAAAGGTAATGCTATACCCATAGCTTCTCAAAGTAGCCAGTTTACAATAATCCATTTTGGCTTGAATTCTCTCCTATAGTACTATTGGGGTCCACTGTGGCTTGAGCGTCCCCTCTAGGCTCATGTGTTAGAATAGCTGGTAGCCAGCTGATGGTGCTCTTTGGGAAAGTTGTGGAGCATTTTAGGAGGTGCAGTCTTACTGGTGGAAGTAGGTTACTAGAGGCGGGGCTTGAGGATGTATAGCTTGCTCCCACTTCCTGTTCGCTGCTTCATGACTGCAGATAAAATGTGACTAGCTACCTTCTGTCCCAGAATATGATAATAAAATAAAAGGGAGTCAAGATACCCACCAAGGCTGGCGAGATGGCTCAGAAGGTAAAGGTTCTTGTTCTGCAAACCTAGTGGCCTGGGCTTCATCCCCGGATGTCCTCCCCATCTAGGACTCTGCACTGTCAGTGACAGTTCCTGGAAAGAAGCTGCACTGCTAAGGCTGATTGACTGATTAGAATGGCAGTGACGGGCAGAGGTTGGATTTTGCAGGGTTGGAAGCCAATTACCTTCTCTGGGGTGGCTTTACTACCCAAACAGCCATTCATTGCCCCCCACTGTGTCTAACTAACATCCTATGTCTAAAGATTAAAAAAAAAACCTTTAGAAATCTATTAACTTAGGACACCACTAGCTTCTACCAACCGCCAAACTAAGAATGTCATCAAAACCATCTGAAGGCTATAGAAGAGCTTCCTCCATCTTGTAAGTACCTCTATGATGTACCCACCAGTGTGTTTTAAATATGTCTTGATGTATGGCTTTTCTAATTCTGTAATTCATGAAACTGCTTCCACATTGGAACATGAAGTTGAGGTAACCTGAATCTATGTTCCTAGGCCATGGTCACTCAAAATGTTTCCAGAATAAACTATCTCTTATTCCCTTTAAGGCAAGAATTGTTTTGTGTAGGAGTACTTTCTTGTCAGCCACCAGCTCCCAAATAATGACACAGGGACTTATTATTAATTATCACAGCTTGGCCTTAGCTTGGCCTTTCCTCCAACTAGTTCTTATAACTTAAATTAACTGGTTTCTATTAATCTATGTTCTGTCACATGGCTCAGTTACCTTTCCTATGTACTGTATGTCTGATTTCCTCAGTGTCTAGCTGGTGTCTCTCTGGCATGCCTAGATTCATCCTGAGTTCTTTTCTGTCCCTGGAAGTCCCGCCTAACCTCTGCTGACTAGCTTTTCATTTAGCTTTTCATTAAACCAATCACAGTGATACATCTTCACACAGTGTAATCAAATGTCTCACAATATTTACCCCTTTTTGTCTAAATAAAAAGGAAAGAGTTTTAACTCTAACATAATAAAACTATATATAATAAGAACAGTTATCAGGTAATAATTACATTTATAATTTGGCAAATTTGGAGAAAGTACTCTATTATCTATCCTGTATTGGTGAGTCCAAAGTTTTATATCTAAACCACTTTCTATTGTAACTTGTATTACCCTCCTAAAAATATCTTTTTAGACCCTAAAACATTTTCTTAGATAAAACTTAAGCTTTTATGTCCCTTAACCTTATAAACTTTACATCTCTTTTGTAAGTTTCTTTTTTGAATTTGGTAACAAAGAAAATGGCATAACTATTTAGTCTTCAACCCCATTAGAGACCCAAGAAGGATAAAATATTACCTGAGTAAGCAGAAAGTACAGAGCAAACAACTTCCCAAACTATAGAAATGACAGAGACATCTGGCTGTCTGGACAGTCATCCAAGGTTCCTCTGCAATGTTGGGGCATCCATCCATAGGCCTAGAATATCTGACAGACTTTTCTGTGAAGCAGGTATTTTGAAGGACTGTCCTACCTTGTCTTGGCAAAGTTCAGCAGCCGCCTTCTTTTGTGTCCTTATCCAAACTGAACAGCATACCATCAGCAGTCAAGACAAGGGAAGTTTCTTGGCCAGTGGCTAACTTTGCCACAAATGAAAGCAAACTCCATAGGGAGAATCTTCAATGTCCATCATCTTTGCTGAAGTAGATTGGTGCTGGCAGGAGTAGATGTATCTCACTGTCATGAAAAGCCTTATGTTATTAAAACATCTTAAAAGCTATAATCTGTAGTCCCTGAAGTGTTTGAAGACCACCTGTCTATCTAAAATATATCTGTTTGACCTTGAAAACAGACCAAACATGTTTGATTGTTATAGATAACTAACTACTAGCCTACATTTCTTAATTATCCTAAATAGTTTATAATAATAGCTTCCAAGGACTAGATTTTTACATTTCATTTTAAAGTGAGCTTCATAGGTACAATATCTTAAACAAGAGTAGAAATATATATAGAGTATGTTAAAACAAAAATAACCTTAAATTTGTGTCAATATACAAAGTACCTTAAATAAGAGTAGAAATATATAGAGTGTGTTATAACAAAAATAATCTTAAATTTGTAGCAATATACAAAATCCATACCAATGTAAAATTTTTGAGATTAATAGTTGCTTTTTAGTTTAAAAGTAGATTCAATAACCTGCCCTTTATTCTATCATTTCTATATTTGCCCTATTTTCTTTTCAGAAAGAGATCCCTGAATCTAACCTCCTTTGTTTAGTTTTTTCCTTGACCATGACCATTAACAATTTGCAACCAACTCTCCCAAATGATAACAAACATCCATAACCCACCAAAGAACCCAAAACCACCCAACCCACCTCTTGGGAATGTGGGTGTCATGTTCTTAAAATTACTTCATGTTGTCTGGGGGTGATGGCATCTTTGGGGACCCTGAGAAAATTGAGATAATGGTCAAGTCCTGGCAGAGCTAGCTGTAATATTTTTTTATTTAGTCCATGTGATGGAAAAGTGTAGAGCTTATCTGAAGTCCTGGCTGGAGTAGTCTGTGAAGCTATACCATCTCGGCTAGCAGTTTTGATGTTGTTCCTAGATGTAGATTTTTGAGGAAACAGTAAGAGAGGCATTTTGAGAGGCTGGATCACCTGGACTACTTGTCTTCTTTATTGTATCTGGTTCTTTTGTTCTGAAAATACACAAACTTTTAAAGGTAACATATGTATCTGCATTAACACAAGTATGGAATATATGGTGTGTACAAGTCAGTTAAAAATGATTTTCTCTTGTATGTTTGAGCAGGTAAAAGGCATCTACCAACTTCATAAGTCTGTTTGGACTGTATAACCAAACTGTAATATAAATTCCCATCCATGTCATATGAAAGGATGGCATGTAATAATAAGTCATGAGGACTCTTTAGCTAACAAGATTTATCATGTCTCATCCAGTCTCAGGGCTAGCTGTTCCCATAGTAGAGGAATCAGCATGCATGTCACCTGTCTTGTAGCTTTTTTTTCTGTTGTTTCTTTCTTCATGTCTGCAGCCAAGATTTTTAGGAAGTCTCCTCCAGTCAAATCTGATCTTTATTAATTTTGAAGAAGTACGTAGCTTTTTGTTTCCTGTGGAAACAAAAGCATAACCTCTCCCCTAACACAACATATTTTTTGACTTCCATTCTACGGTTAAGACATCCTTAAAAGATACAAGCTGGTTTAATTTAGCAGTTTTTTCTATAATCCAATGTCTCTCAGCAACATTTGTCCTTCACTCATTAGCATTCAAAAAATTCAAAGTGAACAAAATACCATATAGGATCCAGATGCCCTATTTTCCATCCTTATGTGGCTTATTCTTTTTATATTACTTTACTCTTTCTTTAAAGATTCTATTATTTTAAAATTATTTTTTATGGCTCCCTATACCCAATTTTTTCTTTCTTCAGCATCTGAGCATAGTTTTAAGCATACCGTATCTATTTAGAGGCTTTCTCAGCCTGGACCTGACTTTTTGTGTGTCTGTAGCCTTCTCTGACCATGTGAACCAAATCTTAAACTTCTAGGCCCTCTGCCATAGGGCTAGCTTAGCACATGGTGCTGGAAGTTGGCTCCACCCCTTCAGGTCTGCCTAACCATTCCAGCCACACCTAACCATCTCTGGGAAGCTGCTATGTTCGAACAGTGGCAGGTGTTTCTGTCTAGTTCATAGCTTGTAGCCTGCCATTTAAGTGCTCTGCCACATAGCAGGGCCTCTTAAAAGAGCTGCACTGAGCCTACCCAAGAGACTGAGGTTATCAAGAAGCTGCATCAGACTTCGTGTTCAGAACTTTTCTTTCTTCAGCTTTCTCAGGCCTTATATGGATATACTTGGCCCCATGTTGGCTGTTATATGTAGTAGTACTTTTTTGTTGGCTGCTAGCCCCCAATCAATGGCATGGGAACTTATTATTAATTATGAAACCTCAGCCTTAGCTTAGGCTTTCCCCCAACTAGCTCTTATAATGTGGTTTGGTTGCCTCTCCTCTGTATCATATGTCTGACTTCTTCAGTGTCTAGCTGACATCTCTCTTGCATGACTAGATTCATCCCAAGTTTCTCTCTCTCTTCGGAAGTCCCACCTTACCTTTCCCACCTAGCTATTGGCTGTTTAGCTTTTCACTAAACCAATCATAGTGACACATCTTCACACAGTGTAATCAAATATTTCACAACAGTTTTGTTTGTTTGTTGTTTTTGCTTTTTGAGTTGACACCAAATTGCCCCAATAACCCGTCCCACTTCCAAGTTCATATTGGTTTTTGTTGTTTGTTTTTTATAACCCACTAAGTACAATTAGTACTGCCCATATTTGCATGGGTGTGGGGTCATCCACAGGAAATCTACCAGTGGTCACACCCTCAAATAAGAATGATTCTCCCTTCCCCAGTAGTTACCACCTGCCAATAGCCCCCTTGGAAACGAGTGGGGCCTAGGAAGCACCTCTCCCTTTATGTTGGAATTTTGGTTGGCTTGATCATCTGCAAGTCTTGTATTAGTAACCAAAGCTGCTGTGAGTTTGTGATTGCAGTAGCCACATATTGCGTGACCAGACTTTTCCTGGGGAGGCACAGCACATGTGTCTACTTACCCCAGATAGAGAGCTCATGATAGACCAAAGTATGGATACCACCGTAGTCCAACTTGGTTAGCTAATCAGGGGTTATATGAAGGAATATAAGTGAGGGGTTATTTATAGGAACAGAAATGACTTGAAGAGAGCTTACAAAAGCCAGAAACCTGATACACAGTGCATAAACTGCAGGTAGCTCAACAAAAGTATCCTCCTTTCCAGGTGGCTCAGTTCGTCTCTATTTCTTCTAGGCAGTCTGGATGGTCTCTTCTTCCAGGCAACTAGCCTTGTCTGAGAGTCTTCTCTCAATAGTCTTTTCTGTTTATAATCTTATGGAAGGAGGGGCCTAGTGAATCTGGCCAGTTTCAGGGACTTTCTGAAACTATTAAGCAGTTTTCTTCCTTTCTTCATGAGCTTCCCTAGGGGATGCAATGTTTCCATCTTGGAGAAAACTGCTGCACAACAGAGTCCTGTCCAGAGGATGGCATTTCACAGAACTCCTCCCCATCCTCTGAGGTTTCTTTCTGTCTCCCCCTCTTCCTGACTGTTCCCTGAGCTTTGATATAGAGGGGAGTTGATATAGCTGTCCCCTTTCTGGCTGAGGACTCGGGATCTTATTTTTAGCATTCAGACAAATCAAGCATCTCTCCATTGACTTCTGCTCTTGCAAAAAGAAGCTCCTCTGTGTGAGGCTGGGAGCACCTCAGGTCTATGGATACAAAGATAAAATATGCAGGAAAGGAAAAAGCAAAAACATCCCTTTTTGCAAATGATGTTGGGGTGGAAATTCCCCAACTGCCAAATGTTAAAACAGAAAATTCCCCACTGCTGAGATACTTAGGAATGTAGACTAATGGAAAAATCGTAAGCTTACTCGAAACACGATGAGATTTTTCTTTTGTGATTGTGTGTGTGTGTGTGTGTGTGTGTGTGTGTGTGTGTGTGTGTAACTTGAGTGTGTGGTTCTCCACTGTAAACTTTGTAAATGGCAATGCCAATGCCAGTGTCAGAAGATTGGACACCCCTGCTAGAGAGTCATGGCTGACGACTTTACATAGTGACGGATTTACTTAGTGACATGTTGCAGTCTTTCTTTGGAGTTCCTTCTCTCCCTGCATTATTCTGTTCCTCCCATGAGTCCTGTGCACGGCTGTTGATTTTCTTTCCAAAATACAAACTTGACCTTGTACCCACCCCTCATACTGACTTCAAGATGAGTTCAAAGTCTTGAACAAGAGCCTTTGATCTAGCTCCCTCTTCACCCCCACCCAGCCTCATTCTCGTTCTCTACTATAAAACACCTGAAATATTCTGCATTAGTAACATTCAGCGGTTTGGGGGTGTTGGGGTACTTCAGCTATTTGCAGCTGTTGAGGTGCACCACGCTGTTTGCAGATGTTGGGGTGCATCACACTGTTTGCAGATGTTGGGGTACACCACACTGTTTGCAGATGTAGGTGTACACCACACTGTTTGCAGATGTTGGGGTACACCACACTGTTTGCAGATGTAGGTGTACACCACACTGTTTGCAGATGTTGGGGTACACCACACTGTTTGCAGATGTAGGTGTACACCACACTGTTTGCAGATGTTGGGGTACACCATGCTGTTTGTAGCTGTTGGGGTACACCACGCTGTTTGCAGATGTTGGGGTACACCATGCTGTTTGTAGCTGTTGGGGTACACCACACTGTTTGCAGCTGTTGGGGTACACCATGCTGTTTGCAGCTGTTGGGGTACACCACACTGTTTGCAGCTGTTGGGGTACACCATGCTGTTTGCAGCTGTTGGGGTACACCACACTGTTTGCAGCTGTTGGGGTACACCACACTGTTTGCAGATGTAGGTGTACACACACTGTTTGCAGATGTTGGGGTACACCACACTGTTTGCAGATGTTGGGGTACACCACACTGTTTGCAGATGTAGGTGTACACCACACTGTGCTCATTCGTTTTGGCAGCTGCCAGAGCAATGTCCATCATTGTGTCCTTACGCACCAGCAAACACAAATGCCCCCTCCTTTCCTTTGTTACTTTATCTGTAGTCTTGTTATCTCAGCTTTGATAAACTACAGACTCCTCATAGGCGTCAGGTCTTTTTTTCCCTTTGAGAAGTCCAGTATCAACCACAAAGTACAGCTCAGTAACAGATCAGTAAGCGAAACCCAGGAAGTAATCCACAGGGGATCAGGAAGCATTCCACAGAAGGGTAGAAAGGAGTCTCACTCTGGCAATAGAGCGATGTATATGATGAACTAAAGGACTTGAACGTGGCATAGGTAAACACTGACATGCTGGGACTGTGGGTCATGACCCTTGCTGGAAATGAATAATTTTTAAGAAGGGCCCTATTATCAGTCTCAATTGTTCTAGACTAAGCCCCCAAGTCTTGATTTATATATATATATATATATATAGTGTGTGTGTGTATGTGTGTTTTGTTTTGTTTTGTTTTGAGACAAGGCTTCTATATGTAGCTCTGGATGCCCTGGAAGTCACTTTGTAGACCAGGCAGGCTGTCCTCAAATTCACAGAGATCCACCTGCCTCTGCCTCCCAAGTGCTGGGATTAACGGCGTGCGCCACCACTGCCCAGCTGCTCTTGATAGTTTTAAAAAAGAATTGCAAGACTAACATACAACTAAGCTTAAGAGTGGTTGCTCTGGATACATAAAGATGGGAGAACACAGGTACATTAGGTTTTTCCAGGCAAATTTTATTTATGTATAGAGGATCCCAGTGAACACATGAAACTATTTCAGCCACGTGTGTGTGTTCATATGTGTGCAGGTGCATATGTGCACATGTGTTTGGAGAACACTAGTGTGGTTTCTTAGGCTCCTGAGCCTTGTTTTTGATACATGGTCTGTTACTGACCCAGAACTTACTGATGAGATCCTCTTACTGATGAGGCCCCAGAGATCCTCTTGTTTCCACCTCATACAAGCACCACATTCGTCCTGGACCTTTTTACATGAATTCCGGGTACTGAACTCAGGACCTTATGCTTGCAAGGCAACTGTTTTATTGATTGAGTTCTCTCTCAAGCCTCTGGCTACACTTTTCCAGACATCTGTAATTTTTCCCATGAGGCCCTGGAACATGCTTCCTTATCCCTTTGCAAATTCCCTGCATAGCTGCTGTTGGTTTTATTATTGTAGGAGCAAAGGTACTTGCATTTTTCCGCTGAGACCTTGTTGCTGGATAGTGACTGGGATCAGAGACAACATTGAGAATAGTTTTGTTTTAAGTCCAAGCTGTTGCTAAATATCTAATGATATGGTCAAAGTCTCTGCTTGTTAAGTAAATAAGACGTTTTTGAACATATGAAGCAATGGTTCAGTGAGACTTTGGACTCCAAGTCCCAGGGCTCTATAGCTTGATGTACAAATGAGGACAGGAAAGAATATAAAATCATTCAGGATTTCAAATACAAGGTTTCCTGTGCTTCTCAAAAGATGTTGCTATGTACTCTTCAACAGAAGTGTATCTGTATATCTATGTATGCCTATTTACAACTGGTAAAATGTAACATGAAATATGTAACACTAAATTCAAGGGCTCACCAGGGAAAGGCATTTGCTAAATGAGACTGGTGACCTGAGTTGGATCTCCAGAGCTTCTGTAAAGATAGAAAGGGAAACTGACTCACCAAGTTCACCTCTAGCCTCCATATATACACCATGGCACATGTGCAGCCCCCTCCAGCATACACACACAAACACACATGCATAATAAATAAAATTAAAAATCCAATGGATGTGGTGGCCATGCCTTTAATCCCAGCACTCAGGAGGCAGGTGGATCTCTATGAGTTTGAGGCCAGTCTGGTCTTCATAGCAAATTCTAGGGCAGCCAAGGTTTCATAGCGAAACCTTGTCTCAAATACAACAACTCAAAAATTAAACCCAAGGGTTGCTAATATCTACTACTGAGTGTAAACCCTAACAATGCAAAACAAACTCCTCATTTGCCAAAACAACTTGAATTTTTTTCTTAACAGTTTCTCCATTTACTTTGCTAAATTAAATTTCAATGTTAAATCTCAATATGCCTTTAAAATGTCATTTACTATCCATTACCTGCCAGATGCTCAGCTAGCTTGCCTAGTGTTGGGAATTTGAGCTGAAATATATGGAGAGGAACACAATCAATAGCGACATCACATGGCGCTGAACTTACACAGAACAACGCATGCATCCCAAACTGGGTAATGGAAACCATTGCATGGTACCACCCCATCTTCCTCCCCTCAGTGGCTTTTCATCAGCCCCACAAGTATTTTTGGAAGAGCTCTGAGAACAGTTTGTAGTTCTCAGCCATATTCAAGTGATTAAAAACATTCAGGACTAAGAATCACCATCATTTATTAATTGCACAGATGATCTTAACATTTAATTGTAGAAAGAGGGGATATTTTTTACCAGCCAGGAATTAAAAATAACCACAAGCACATGTGACTCCCTGCTAGTCTAAGTTTGATCTAATTGTTTCTTCGTTTCCTTGTTACTGTTATTTCGTGTTGATAAGAACAGGAGGTTGGAACTGGCTAGGTGGTTTAGGGCCCTGGAGAAAAGTGACCAGTTGCTTATCCAATGTCCTCGGGACTTTCAGGAGTTGGAGGCCAGAGATGACATTAGTGTGTCAGCCCAAATGTCTCTGGTTCCATGGTAGCCAGAGGAAGGAGACACCAGAAAGGGGGTCTAGTTTATATATATATATATATATCTTTTCCCCTAAAGGAGACCCCTTTTCTGGAGACCATGCTAATGTTGTGACCGAGACTAGAAGGCATCAGGCATGGGAACTGGACCGGCCAGCTCAAACCCGTTCATCCAGTCACTGAAGCCTTAGAAAGGAGGCCAAGACAGCAGGGCTCATTGGTACCCTGTTTCCTGGGACCACTCCCACGGTAGATGTCCCCTGTTCTTTCTTCCCTCATCCTCTTTTCTTCTTAAGCATCTACCTATGAATCTATAATGAACTTTTCTTTCTATAACTTATTTTTTGTGGTCTGTGACTTTTATTCATCCAACTCTGAGACCTTAGCTCCCTGAGAAAGTACCTGTCGCTCTCAAATACACTCTTCCCACATCAACATTTCCCTCAGTTCAGTAGCTGGCACACAGGAACAGAGAATCTTGAGAGAAACTGAGGCAGGACAAACCACTGAGGAAATCCCATTCACTGCATGTTTTGATACAAAACATTTTGATACAAATAACATTTGAGGCCTCATATCACAATATGGTTTAAGAATAGTATTTTGTGGGATTGGAGAGATAGCTCAGTGCTTAAGGGCACTTGCTGCTCCTGCAGAAAACCAAAGTTTGGTTCCCAGCACCCACCCGGTGGTACATATCCATCCATAATTCAAGTTTTTAGAGATATGATGCCCTCTTCTGACCTCTACAAGCAGCAGACATGCATATGATGCACATACATATGAGTGGGTAAAGCACTCATAGATAGAGTATAAAATAAATAAACTGAAAGAATAAAATTAAATAGTAACCTTAGCATGTAGCTCAGTGGTAGATGGATGCTTAGCATGCACAAAGCCCGGAGTTCCATCCTCAGAACTCAAATTAACAAGCAACCAAGCAAACAAACAAACAAAAAAACCTCATAATATCTCAAACAGAATTCATTGATGATTGTTTTTATTGATTAAGCTTATTCTTGGACAATTTCATAAATGTACATCATGCGTTCTGATTACTTGCAGTCGGCATCCTCCCATCTCCCTCCCCTCCTGTCACCACCTCCCCCATACGTCCTTTCCCCACATTCACGTGTGTTTATTTTCTTTATGACCCATTGATTTTCACCAAGGCCGTGTGACCATGGGTTTGGAACTCCAATGGAGCCTGGTGGGCTCACTGTTGGGTGAACGACTAAAGACCGTGACTGAGCCTTGCCCAGAATCCATCAGACGTTCAGGGGAATCACAAAAGGTGGTTCTTTTTGAACTCTTAAAAATAAAGCCTTAATAATAAAAAATGGTAAGACTTTAAAATAACTTGAATTTCAACCACATGGGAAAGTTGCAGGGATAGGACAAGAGGCTTCTCTGAACCCAGAGATTCCCATTCAAACACCATCAAATGTCCCCTCAGACTTTTACAGCAAAAGGGTCACATTGTATGCTTGTCTTACACTCCCCCATCTCCTGTCTTCTCTCTGCCCTTCATAGTCTGCGCCTGTTTGAAGGATTTACCCGACAGTCATTGGGCACAGAGTCCATCCATATGGCTGTGCACCAGGCTTTCTTGTGATGCAGCTCAGGGTTTTCTAGGTTAGCAGGGAGAGTATAGAGGAGATGCTGTCTTCTCATTGCACCCAAGAGAAGATGGGGAGTACACCAGGCCAATTAGTCCCACTAATGGCCACTTTAATTTTGATTACTTGGTTAAGATGGTGTCTGCTAGGTTCTTCCCAGACAAATGCCTCTTTTACCCCCTTTGCATGAGTTACTTTCTGAGAGACACTTTTAGAACTCTGTTAATATTTCATTCCTCATTCTACTTATATCCCTTAGTTCCACCATCTATCGATGTTTCTTGGCAGAATTGAATATTTTTATGATTATTCCAAAATCATATTTTTCAAATTCCAATATTCTTACTATATTGTTATTTGGCATCTTCCTGTTAGGCAAAAACTCTCTATGCAGTTTTAAAGTTAATTTAAAAAATTAATTTTATGTGTATAGGTGTTTCCCTGCATGTATGTCTGTGTACTATATGTTTGCAGTACCCATGGAGGCCAGAAGAGGGCATCAGATCCCCTGGAACTGGAGTTAGTTATGGGCCACCAGGAGGGTGCTGGGAATTCAACTCACATTCTTTGGAAGAGTAGCCAGTGCTCTTAGCCTCTGACCCCTCTCTCTAGACTCTCTCTCTGTATTTTTTCTTTCTTTCTTTCTTTTTTTTTTTTTTAGAAAGGAAGACGTGCACTGGTTTGTAATCATGTAAATGCACAGGTCTAAAATGTTTAGTTCAATGGGCTTGAGAATTGCATATACTCAAGTATAGCTACCTAAAATAAAATGGAGAGATATTTCTATCCTTCTAGAATATTCTCTCATGCAAGAGAATTCATCTATTAACTGACATCCTTAAGCCCAGTCTCCCATCACTGCACCTCTGAAAGCCAGATCACTTGGTTTACAACTTTGTCAGCAAGATTTGCATGGCCGCCTCAAACTCCTCTCGTCCCCCTCCATGCTCATCCCATTATTGGCTTTTCCTCATTCTCCATCTTCATTATGTAGAACAACTTGGCCCTTCTTGGCTTCATTAGTTTTCTCTTGTTTCCACCCATCATCGGGATTTTCCATAATAAAGCAGAACCTGGAAGTTATGCTGCCAACAAGAATCCCTCTCTTTAGGACAACAAGGGGAGGGAGGACCACTGCTATTCTATGGTATTCTCCTTGTCATTAGAACACAGTGTTCCTTAGAAGCTTGGTTTGAGAATCACTGTCGAATGGGAGCATTTCTCAAGTGATTTATGGGGACCTTTGAGTGTATGGCTAGAGAACAAGACCACCTAGCTAACGAAAGGCAGTTGTTATTTTTTCTGAGCTTGATGAAGCAGAACAATCAGCTGGTAACATTAGTATTTGGGGTAACATTAGTATTTGGGGTAACATTAGTATTTGGCAGAGATTCAAGATGAGACCAAGGAGTGGGAAGGCTTTATAATATAAAAGAGGGAAGAAGCCTTGATTGGTTGTTGGTATAGCATGGATAGAGGCAGGCTAACTGGATGTGGGACATCCTACATAATTGGTTAGGGTAGTGGTTCTCAGCCTTCCTAATGCTGCCACCCTTTAATATGGTTCATCATGTTGTGGTGACCCCCACCCAGCCATAAAATTATTTCCATTGCCACTTCATAACTGTAATTTTGCTGCTGTTATGAATAGTAATGTAAACAACTGTGTTTTCTGATGGTCTTAGGTGACTCCTGTGAAAGAGTCATTTGACCCCCAAAGGGGTCATGAACCACAGGTTGAGAACACCTGGGTTATGGGTTTCTCTAGTAGAACCAATTGCTACAGAGGTGTGCATTGGATGGCTTCTTAGACTGGCTGCCACAGAGATTGTGGGTCATGACTCTACTGTTATATACAGCCCAGTCATTGTCCATATGTGTACCCGTGTCTCTCACGGTGAACATTGTTCTCAGAGTGAACAATGTATCAGAGAGCTATGAATGTGTGATTGCTCAGAGCTCTCCCAAGCAGCATCATCAGTGATGGTCTATTTCTCTTCTCCTCCTCAACTGAGTTCTAACTTGTGATTTTGTATCAACTTCCAGCCCCTAAAAAAGAAACATGCCTAGACAGATAAATGATGTGGATGAATGAATGCTGATTTGACATGATAGAAGATAGAGGGTCAAGGACATCTCTACTGTCACAGTTTGAGTGACCAGGAAGATCTTATTATGAATAGCAGCTAAAAGGTGAATTAGGAAGAAACTAGTCATTTTTGTGACAGATGTTGAGTTCAGTTTGAGGTCCATTAAAGTGGAAGGTGAGTCCTTGAAGACATTCTTTAGGTTCCTCTGTGTACCAAGTGGAATACCATTTTACTTATTTTAATCTTTATTCAAGTGTGTTATATGTGTGCCTGTATGAGTTTATGTGCACCTTGTGTGTATAGGTACCTATCTTTGAAGGCCATAAGATGACATAAGATCCCCCAGAACTGGAGTTACACATAATTGTGAGCCACCTGATAAGAGTGAGTGCTGGGAACAGAACCTGGGTCCTCCGCAAGCACAGTTAGTGCTCTTAGAAGCTGGGCCAGTCCCCCTGGCCCCAGGAACAGAGAGTAGAGGATTGTCATAACTTCATGTATCAAGGACACAGAGTGAAATAGGAGCTTCAATCTTCTGGTGATCTGTCTACAACATACCAGAACACAAAGCAAGAAAAAAAAATGGAGAATAAGAGGCTCAGACAGTAATCATCATGATTCTTGCAGAGGCATTAGTGAACTATTTGTGCTACTAAGAAAAAAATATGCTATTCTGAAGAAAGCACCCACCAAAGATTTCACAATGGACTCAGGGGAGTGGAGTAAATGATTAAAAAAATGGAATTCTCTCAGTTCTTTCCAAAGCACAGCACTTTAGCTTCTGTTTACAGAAATAAAAGCACATCCCCAAAGTGGTTTAATATTTAAGCACTTCTGTATTTGTGTGTCTCCCTTCAGCAGAGGATGCTGCTTTGGTGGCGCTGGCGAGACCCACCCACGATGATTTTCCCGGGGCTCATCTTGTTCTCGACTTTGCTGTGCCACTTTGCTATTGCGGGACGGAGTGAGTACCTCTTGCCTTTGAGAGAATAGTATCTCTAACTCATGGATTTGTGTCAGAGACAAATAATGATGGCGGGAGAGACAGCACTGGTACTTATTGTCCAATATCACTGTTCTTAAAGCTCCTTGGCAGGATAGTCAGCACACTGACCTGTAATATGTAAAGAACAGAAAGGCCTTCTTCAAATAGTCATTGAGGTCCAATGAGATCTTGCATAGGAAGTATTTGGTATGGAACTGGGCAGACCTACAATTTGTAGTGTGCTTTCCTTGTATGCTGGATGACCTTAAACACGTGAATTGAGATTTTTTAAAAAACCATCTGTCTTGTGTTCTGTTTCAGCCTGTCCCAAGCCAGATGACTTACCATTTGCTGTGGTTGTTCCATTAAAAACATTCTATGAACCAGGAGAGCAGATTGTCTACTCCTGCAAACCAGGCTATGTGTCCCGGGGAGGGATAAGACGATTTACCTGTCCTCTCACGGGAATGTGGCCCATCAACACCCTGAAATGTACACGTAAGTCTGAAATTTCTCTCCAGTTCTCTCCCCTCATTTGGGTTCTGGGTATTTGGTGGGGAAAAACTCGGGGTTCTCAGAGCTGGTGGGAGGTGTCACACACACACACACACACACACACACACACACACACACACACACCACTATTTAGAAAAGAGGACACCTAAGGAGGGTCAAGAAAGAGAGAGAGAGAGAGAGAGAGAGAGAGAGAGAGACAGAGAGACAGAGAGACAGAGAGACAGAGAGACAGAGAGATACAGAGAGAGACAGAGACAGAGAGACAGAGACAGAGACAGAGACAGAGGAAGAGAGAGAGCTGGATTGACTGATTAGTGGAGAGGAAAGCGTAACACAAGTTAAAAGACAAATAGAGAAATGTTGACAGATGAACTATTGCCAAAGAGACCCATGGGTAAACAGAATTTGGGAAATGATCATATCTTTGGACTTTGCCTCAGAATGGAAGCATATTTAGTATTTACTGAGCTGAGTATAATTGTATACATATATTTACAATAAAATATAAACATGTTACACATTGTTAACATAAATTTCAGAACATTATTTTATGATATTTTATGATAAATGGTTGTCTTCATTTATTCCTCAGAACATGGTTTATGATCATGGTAGCCTTTTTTTTTTAACATGGAGTCATGTATTCCAGTCTATCCTCAAACTTACTAGGTAGCTGAGGATGAACTTGAACTGATCCTGCTGCCTCTGCCTCCTGAGTGCTGGGATTAGAGATGTGAACCACCATGCCCAGCACTTAGCCTAATTTTTATGGTAAAATATTAAGCAATCAACCAGATTGAGTTTCTGGCAATCTTGTACAGTAGTAAAAATAGATAGGTGGAGAAATCAGGGCTCTAATTATCTTGATTATATAGATATGACCTTTATCATAATTATATACGTTCCTGCAAGTGATTCAAGTTTATTCTTTATCTTTATATATCTATGTGGTATTGTTGGAGGCACTAGGGATTAAATCTAGAGACCTGTATAGGCTAAGAATGTATGCCACCACCAAGCTACACTCCTAGCCCTTAAGCATGATTTTAATGAAAAATCACTTTAAATCAGCAATAATTCTGATCATTAATGTTATTTTCTTTTTTTTTTTCTTTTTTCGAGACAGGGTTTCTCTGTGTAGCTTTGCACCTTTCCTGGAACTCACTTGGTAGCCCAGGCTGGCCTCGAACTCACAGAGATCCACCTGGCTCTGCCTCCCGAGTGCTGGGATTAAAGGCGTGCACCACCACTGCCCGGCAATGCCATTTTCAACGTATTTTCCACATGCTTTTTGCATCACTGTAGAGAATATATATAATTTTGTTTTTCTATTTTTGTCAGCATACTATAAAAATTGATTGTCTCCATAACCTTTATAACCTTGTGTTTTATTGACTGCATAATAGTTCAATTGGTGGTTTAATTTCTCTAATTAAAGCAATCCCATGACAATGACCATTTAGACTGCTCAAATTCTGTTATAAAGACTATTTCAACACATGTATTATTCGTTTCATTTTGATTGCTTTCTTAGAATAGTTAGTAGTAGCTATTGGATCAAGGATGGAATTGAGTTTACATATTTATACTTCAACAGAAATTTACCAGTTTTTCTCTTTAAATCTCAGGCAGAGTGTGTCCTTTTGCTGGAATCTTAGAAAATGGAATTGTACACTATACATCTTTTGAATATCCGAACACCATCAACTTTACCTGTAACCCTGGGTAAGGACTCTAGTGAGGTGAAGCAGCTGGCAGACAGAGAACATTTTGGATTCTTTAGCTAAACATCACAATTGCTCTGTATTTATGTTTAGCCTCTGGGTGGGACTTGCTAGAAACAAATACATGTTAGTCCTGCTCTTAACACTGTGATGATGTTGAGGGTGGTGTAAGAAATGGAACATTACCTGGAACGCAAGAGGAAATCAGCACTCCAGCTTCTGTGTTCCTCACTGATGCCTTATCTGAGGAGACACAGTGAGATGAGTGAATCCGACTGATAATCCCTTCTCATCTCTGGGCAAGATCTTAGCATATGATTAAAATATAACAGGAAGCAATTTGGATTTTAGCTAGGAGACTGATTAACTAATGGGGTAGTTGGTCTTTAGAAGGGATTTCTATGAAGAAGGTTCAGATGCAATGATACAGAACTTACTTTTTTTTAAATGATTTTTGTCTTAGTCAATGTCCTATTGCTGTGAAGAGACACTATGACTATGGCAACTCTTATAAAGAACAACATTTAGTTGGGGCTGGCTTACAGTTTCAGAGGTTTAGTACATTACTGTGGAAAGCATGGTAGCATGCAGGCAGACATGGTTTTAGAGAAGGAGCTGAGAGTTTTATATCCAGATCTGCAGGCAGGAGAGAGAGAAAAGAGAGAGAGAGAGAGAGAGAGAGAGAGAGAGAGAGAGAGAGAGAGAGAGAGAGAGGGAGAGGGAGAGGGAGAGAGGAGAGAGAGAGAGAGAGAGAGAGAGAGAGAGAGAGAGAGAGAGAGAGAGAGAGGAGACAGAGACAGAAAGACAGAGACAGAGAGACAGAGACAAACAGAGACAGAGAGACAGAGACAAACAGAGACAGACAGAGAGAGACAGAAACAGAGACAGAGACAGAAAGATACTAGGTCTGGTTTGGAATTTTTTGTTTTGTTGTTTTTCAAGACAGGGTTTCTCTGCATTGCCCTGTCTGTCCTGGAACTTGCTCTGTAGACCAGGTTGGCCTCAAACTCACAGAGATCTCCCTGCCTCTGCTTCCCAAGTGCTGGAATTAAAGGCGTGCACCACCAGTGCCACCCCCAGTGACACACTTCATCCAACAAGGGCACATCCCCTAATCCTTTCAAATAGTGCACTCCCTGATGACTAAACATTCAGATATATGAGCCTATGGGGGGCATTCTCATTCAAACCACCATATATTTATAATTCTGTGTCTGTGTGTGGATAAGCACACATGAGTGTGGGTCCCCACAGAGGTCACAAGAGGGAGTTACATACTGGGGTTATCCGAAGAGGTCTGGAATTACAGGTGAGCTGTCCAACACAACTGCTAGACTTCCAACTCTGGTCGTCTGCAAGAGCACCTTGCTCCTAACCGTGTAGCCATCACTCCAGCCCACATGCTCGTTTAATGTAGTGCCACAACTTCATATGTGGTTTTTCATACAATTCATCTGTTTTACAAGAAACAACACCAATGTGACACTGTTGAGAACATGCTGCTAGTCCTAGTTAGAGTTTCTATTGCTGCGAAGAGGTATCATGACCATGGCAACTCTTATAAAGGGAAAACATTTAATCAGGCAGCTTACAGTTCAGAGGTTCAGTCCATTATCATCATGGTGGAACATGGCAGTGTGCAGGCAGCCATGATGCTGAAGAGGTAGCTGAGAGTTCTACATCTCACAGGCAACAGGAAGTAAACTGAGACATTGGGCAGTATCTTGAGCACAGGAGACCTCAAAGCCTGCCCTCATAGTGAAACACTTCCTTCAGCTAGGCCACACCCACTCCAACAAGGCCAAACCTCCTAATAGTGCCACTCCCTTTGGGGGACATTTTGTTTCAAACCATCACACTTCTGTACACTGTGACAATTTTTTTTGAAGATCCTTGTTTGAGACTTGAAAATGCCATTTGTGAAGGAGAAACATAGGACTTTCCACAGAAATACCAAGTTTGTGGTGGGGCTGATCAAAAATACTCCTGAAATGATAGTGCTGTACTTGAATTGGCAATGATGTCATGCATTGTTTAAACATATTCATGCCAGCAGTCCTGAGATAATGAACATTACAGCTCGTTTCATTGCATCATCCTGTAAAAGAGCTGGTTCTCAGCCTTATGTAGGGAACCAATAACTTGGCCGACTGGTTGGAATGAGGATTTAGGGGCATGACCTCCACACTCACCAACTACAGAAACCTGCAGTGATTTTTCTCTTTTTGCCTGAAGTTTTGGCTGGACCACTCCATGAGTCCTAAGAACCAGAGACCCTTAGAAAAACAGCACCATAAAATGGGAAAGAGGTCAATATATTGAGGAGTATATTGGCTCAAGACTACAGTGACAGCTAGTGGGGAAACTGAGGTAGAGGTCCCTTGAGTGTTCTTACTTGGCAATATAGTGAGACTCTGCCTCAAAACAAGTGAATAGGGTTAAGGGTGGGTGTCTCAGTGGTAAAAAGTTATTCAAATTTTAGATGGTCTTTTAATAAAAACCCAGAGCCAGGTATCAGGGTGGAAACTGAAAGATCAGAGAAGCAGAGCAGCCAGCCACTAGTTCTTACCTCGATGAAATCCTTAGTCTAAAGAGAGTGAGTTCCTGTTTCCTAATGCCTTATATACATTTCTCTGCCCAGACATCACTTCCTGGGATTAGAGGCATGTATGCTTCCCAATACTGGGATTAAAGATGTGTGCCACTACAGCCTGGCCCTGTTTCCAGTGTGGCCTTGAACTCACAGAGATCCAGATGGATCCCTCCTTCCAAATGATAAGATTAAGGGTGTGTGCCACAACTGCCTGACCTCTATGTCTAATCTAGTAGCTGGCTCTGTCCTCTGATCCTCAGGCAAGTTTATTAGGGTACACAATATATCACCACAATAAAACTCATATTTTCTACATGTAAGCCCTTGAATGCAATCCCTAGCATGGTTGTGATACCAGGGAGATACTTTACTGGTTAATACATTACATTTCCCTCTTTTCAGGTTTTATCTGAATGGAACTAGCTCTGCTAAGTGCAACGAGGAAGGAAAATGGAGCCCAGAGCTTCCTGTCTGCGTTCGTGAGTCTCTAGGTCCCACTTGAGAGTTAAGGGACAAGTTGGTTTGTCCCTTGACAAATGCTTGAATGTGCTTGAATGTGCACACCAGTCACCAGGCATCTTGCTAACATGCAGATGCTCATTCAGGCATCCCAGTTGTGCTCTGAGCCTTTCTCAGGCTGCCTGGCAATTCCCTGACTACCAGTCCATGGAGCACTCTTTGAGATGGGAGGACTAAAATAGGGAGGACTGAAATAGGGAGGATTGAGATAGGTCATGTTAAATAACATTTTCTTCAGCAGTGTCTTTATGTTGGTGTAGCTTTCCCTAAATTTGTTAAAACTCTATATTTATTAAGGCAGGATGATAAGCCACTGCCTTGTCTTGTGTCCTTGCATCTGAATGTGTCAGCCTCCATGTGTTCAGTCATTAAACACCAAAGCAGCAGGTGTTTAATAAAAACAAGCAAATTGTACTAGGTGCAGAACTCAGATGTCACAAATAACATGGCACCAAGTACTTCACGATAGTCTCTCAGCAATGTCTTACATACATTCTGACTTCCAGAAACATCTTTCAAGGTAGCCTTTAGGTCAAAGATGTATAGAATACTGGCTGCAAAAGTCAAATTAACATGCCAAAACAAAAATATTGCTGCTGCAGTCTCTGGCTCCTCTTCCTCCTCCTCTTCTTCCTCCTCCCCCTCCTCCTCCTCCTCTTCCTCCTCATTCTTCTTTGGCACAGTATTTGACTGGTTGGCACATTTGATTTGACTTTTTCTTACTCGTCATCAACAAAGGGCTGTTTTTACCCTATTATCAAAGTTTATGTTTCCTTAGCTTCATTCTCATATTCTCTTTCATTCTGAAAAGAGCGTGTTTTAATGTTTAAATTATATTTATTTATTTGGCCTATGTGTAAAGGTCTAGAGACTATTTGTGGAAGTCAGTTTTCTCTTTCACTATGTGGGTCCTGTGGACTAAATTCCAATCATCAAATGTAGCATCAAGTTATTTGTTTTTATACACAGAGACATATTGCCAGCCCAGAGTTTATTTATTCCTTTATTTATTTGAGACAATGTCTCACTATGTAAACCAGGCTGACTTCAAACTCAAATATCCACCTCCCTTCAAAGAGTGCATTGCAAACCTCAATAATTTTCATAGAGATAAAAGTGATCTCCCTTTGCAGCTATGGCCTGCCCACCACCACCAGTTCCTAAGTCTGCAATCCTTAAGGCTCACAAGTCATCAGCTGGGAACACCTCGCTCTATGGGGACACAGAAGTCTTTGAGTGCTTGCCACAACATGCCATGTTTGGAAATGACACAATTACATGCACAGCCCATGGAAACTGGACTAAATTGCCAGAATGCAAGGGTAAGTGATAAAGTCAAAATAACTAGAGTGGCATAGGAGCACATGTTTGAAAGTGTTGAATATTCCAAATTCTCTTCCTTGATGAACTTCTAAAATTATTTTTTTTTGTTTCGTTTTAAGAAAGAGTCTCATGTATCTCTTGTGTCACTTTTCCTAGAGAGACATCGACACTATTTATTCAGCCCAGATCAGGCACCAATGATAGACCAAAGAAATGACACCACCCATGTCTAGCCTAGGGAACTAGGGAGTTTATCGGGGTTACTTATTGGAGCAAAAGTGAGGGGTTACATGACTACTCCATGAGTAGCTCAAATGTAACTGCATCACTGGAAAGTTCAGCATGCATGGGTGATAACTTCAGAAAGCTGCATCCCTGGTCCTCTCTGCCCAGCTTGCAGCTGTGCCAGTAGCAGGAGAGTTTTCTCTCTGCCAGCATTTGCTCCTGTTTCCACAACCTTTAGAGGGGCTGTGGACATTCCTTTTGCTTCTTGGATCTTATGAACATCTCTCCCCTGCTTTAGAAGGGAAAGTTTCAATCCAGCAGAAAGTTCTATACAACAATAGCCCCAGGTTGATCTTAAACTCACTCTGTAGCTGAGACTGGTCTCAAATTCCTGATCCTTCTGCCTCCACCCCCCAAATGCTGAGATTATAGGTGTGCACCACCACACTATATTTCTATTGAGCGCCTACCATGTGACGGGCAGTGTGTTTTGTACCAGGGATAACAGATGAATGAGTTCATCTTCTGACTTGCAGTGAATTAAATATTGTGCAATTAATAGTCCAAGACTGACCGAGTGGTATTTCCAGAGGTCAAGACCCTTGACATGGGCTTTGTATCATGAATGGAAGACAAAGGAAAGGCATGCTTTATAGGGTCACATCACTTGTAAAGCCAGAGGCATGAATGGACTTGTGTTTGGTGATAGCTGGACACCAGTGAGGCTGGGGAAAAGATGCCTGGATTAACGGATAGAGGTTTTAAAAACTGGGCTATAGTCTGATTGATGGCTATGACTTTATAATCTATCTAAATTTAAGAATCATTGCAGCATCTTTTTAATCTGATTTATTGATTAGAAAAAAAGACTTCCCCCCTCTTCTTTCATACTCACTTTTTAGACCATAGAAATTTGTGACAACACTTCATGATGAAAACTCAAAACCCAAAGAGATAGCAGGGTGTCATTATTTACTTTCAAAACGTATTTCTTTCTTCTCTTTCCTTTTCTTTCTTTCTTCTTTAATATTCAGGGTTCCGTAAGTATAAGAGAATTAGGACAGAATTAAGCACCGAGCACCTAGAAACTGCATTTCACTCATAGGACTATCCAGTGACTTCACGGTGCAATGGAAGGAAGAATGTAGCCATTTTGCAGCCGTCAGACAACACTGTTAGCTACTAACATGTCTTATTGAATATACTTTGTAGAAGTAAAATGCCCCTTCCCCTCGAGGCCAGACAATGGGTTCGTGAATTATCCTGCAAAGCAGGTGCTTTTTTATAAGGATAAAGCCACATTTGGTTGCCATGCTACATATTCACTGGATGGCCCAGAAGAAGTGGAGTGCACCAAGATGGGAAATTGGTCTGCTCTGCCAAGCTGTAAAGGTATGGAAATGTGGGTGAGGTCCTACAAAGTACTGAATTCATCCAGTGGATCACTCTTGTCTGCCATTTTCTTGTTCTATTTATATCCTACTTGTTGCTCAGACTTGCTTCACAGCCATTGACATATAAAAGTCCTAAGAACTCAATAGTACTCGGAGAATTATCATGCTTAAGAAGGTTGCTTAGAATCTAGCTATAGGGAACAAACAGACTCTCTGAAGTATTGGTAATATGGTGGGAGACCATGGTTTCTGCCTGTATTTATTTTTAAATCTTCTCATAAGTAACCTTTACAAATATTTATTTTGCAATTTTTAAATTTGTGTGCATTTGTGTGGGGGTGAGGTATGTGCACATGAGTACAGGTGCTCACAGAGACCAGGTGTTGGGTTCTCTGAAGCTGGAGTTAGAGGCAGTTGTGAGCCACCTGATGCCAAGTACTAGAACCTGAACTCTGGTCCTCTAGAAGAGTATTGTGTGTTCTTAATCACTGAG
Organism: Peromyscus eremicus; assembly: GCF_949786415.1. Classification (NCBI taxonomy): domain Eukaryota; kingdom Metazoa; phylum Chordata; class Mammalia; order Rodentia; family Cricetidae; genus Peromyscus; species Peromyscus eremicus. Next base: position 90,380,597 of record NC_081423.1, read on the forward strand.
CCATCTTTGCAGCCCAAGCGTCCCCCACCTCCCCTTTGGGCTCTTATTTTGTCAAGGTCCTCTTTGTCACAAAGATCAATCACACATTTAAGCTAGTTCAAGGAAATGGTGGCTTGTTATATTAAAAAAAAGAAATATGCAAATGAGGAACTGAGATACAACATGCCAGTGTCCTCTCCTGCCTCTGTGTCCCTCTCTTGTTTGAACTTGGCTTGATTCTACAACAGGTAAAGCATCCATCACCAGCTGGCATCCTTTCCCTGAGATGCCATTTTTTTTGAGATGGGCGTCTGTCCTTAATCCAGTCAGTGCCATGATTTGCATAATGCAATGACTATGCAAAGAACAACCACATAGCCCTCTATCTCTCTGCCTAAGCTGGACTGTTTAAACAGAAAAGGAAAGCAGGCACAAAACCAAAATGATGAATAGCTAGTGTTATAGTTTGGAATCTCTTAGAAGCAGAGTCTGGGACAGGTCTTCAAGTGCAATTGATTTATGAAGCCAGTATCCCAGAAGATATCAGGCCAGGAAAGCTAGGGTAAGCATTGGTTCTCAAGCTTTGTTGTACATCAGAGTCCCCTAGGGATGTGTGTGTGTATGTGTGTGTGTGTGTGTGTGTGTGTGTGTGTGTGCGCCAGAGGTCAATGTTAGGTTTCTTTCTCAATCAGTCCATACCCCACTTTTTGAGACAGTATTGCTCAGTGAACCTGGAGTCTGAGTGGCTGGCAGAGAGCTCCAGCATATTGTCTGTCTGCTTCTCCAGACCTCCCCTCTCACCCTAGTTTTTATGTAGGTACTTGCTGGGGTTCTGAACTCAGGTCCTTATGCTTCTGCAACAACCACTTTACTGACTGAACCATCTCTACAGCCCTGGATGACTAGTTTTTACACAGATTTCTGGGCTCCATCCTCAGAGTTTCTGATGGGGTGGATCTGGGACAGGACCTTTCATTTTGACCGAGTTCCTTCTTTTTAAAAAAATATATTTATTTAAGATATGGTGTCAACAGCCTAAACAAGACCTGAACAAGGATGACAGCAAGTCACAGAAGTGGGAAATCTCACAGGGACTCAACACTAGACTAAGAACTACAGGCAACTAAGGAGTGTTGAAAGTGAGGGGAAGAGTCCTTCTTCCCCAGGGAAGAGCCCCACCCCCCACCCCAGTTGGCTATCCAATACCGAGTGGTCAGCTCCAAAGTTATACACGTACAAGTAACATCATATGGACTGAGCAGGTTGTATTTATATAGTTAGGAATACATATACACATATATGTAAAACAAAGAGCTTGAAAACAATTAAGTTTTTTTTATGTTTTTTCTATTGTGTGTCTGTTCCTGTGTGCATGCACATGCACCATGACCCACGTGTGGTCAGTCTAGAACATTCTGGAGTTGATTCTTCTCTTCTGCTATGTGGTCAAGGGCATTGAGCTCTGCTCTTCAAGCTTGGTGGCAAGTGCCTTTATCCACTGAGCCTCTCGCTGGCCCTGAAACAAACTTTTGATCAGGAGCCATTTGTGAGCTGTCAGCAGCTTTCACCTGTAGCAGTTGACTGATGGATGTATCTGCTCCATAAATGAGATCTGAGTGTAGACCGGCTCAGGCTTACATCCCGTTCTCTTCCACGGAAGCCAGGAAGCTGCCGCGTCTTTGACCTTATGCCATTACTGAAGGGCAGAAACGTTGACAGGGAACATCTATCATCAATCAAACTGACATTGTACATCACACATTTTTTAGAACCCTCTTGTCTTGGCCTGTTTATCTCAGTTGTGTTCATCTACTGATTCACAAGTTTACATTCTTTCTTTAAAAATGGTATTACGTATTTGTTATTTTGTGCACGTGTGTGTATGTATGTGAGCTCACACACATCATAGCACCTGTGTGGAGGTCAGAGGACAACTTGCTAAAGTTAGTTTTCTCCTTTCACTACGTGGGTCTTGTGGATTAAACTCAGGTCATGAGTCTTGGTGGCAGGTGCCTTCACCCACTCAGCCATCTTCCTGAACATAAGTAATCACTATTATCTTTAACAAAGAGTCTTGAGTACAGACATCTTCCCTTTCAGCATCTTGCAAAATATCTATTAAGAAAGCCACAGTGTTGTATCAAGGAATGAGAGTGAAGATCCAGGAACAATTTAAGGATGGAATGAAGCATGGTGACAAGGTTTCTTTCTTCTGCAAAAATAAGGAGAAGAAATGTAGCTACACTGAGGAGGCAAACTGCATTGATGGCACCCTCGAGATCCCCAAATGTTTCAAGGGTAAGGTGTCCGTGGGCTGCTGTTGACTGGGAACTTCCACTTGGCCCTTGCTCTCACCCATGTTTATGCTATAGAGTGACTCTGAGAAGCTAAATTGATTTGGCTACTGGGTTTTCTTAAAAGATGTGTGATGGGGAAAAATCAGATAAAGCGGAGAGCTGCTTATAGTTTCTTGGCTTACATACACATTTTGCTTTCCAGTGTTTTTCATTAAACCTCGAGGTTGTAGTTTTCCTTGCTGACTGTTGAGGTGAATTAAACCATATTCTTTGATTCCAAGTTTAGTGTGAAAATGAACAGAGTCAAATATTGAATGATACAATCATTTATTACTTCTTTATTCCATATTTTAGAGAAGTAATGATAATGATGATAATTAGTGTACAGATCCAATATTATTTTTCTTGCCTTCAGAAATGTGTAATTTAAAAAGAATTCTTTAGAGCAAAGTTTAATTAGAACAAAGTATTTTGAGAAAGATGCTAGTCTGTATGTGAGACACAGAAGTGGACACTGGTCAGGGTGGAGAACTAAATGATAATCTAGGTTTCAGACTTAGAACTTATGTAGTCGTTATTGCTAGGAATGAAAAGCCAAGATAGGCTGAAGTTACTGTTGACTCTAGGTTTAGAAATGCTCCAAATATACTGATAACCATGTATTGACAGCTGAGAAGACAGTTGAGAATAGATGTAACTGGGGTGGAGGAGCTGAGAATTTATCACCTAGAGAGAGAAGGAAAGTATAAATGATTAATAAAATGTACCTCATAAGGTTGGTTCAATTGATAGAAGCTTTTTATTTTGTGTGTGTATGTATGAGAGAGAGAGAGAGAGAGAGAGAGAGAGAGAGAGAGAGAGAGAGAGAGGAGAGAGAATGTGTGTGTACGCATGCGCATGTTCTATGTGTGTGAAGGTACATATGCTTGTGCTTAGATGTGGAGGCTAGTGAAAGATGCCAGGGGCTCTATTCTATCCTTCTCTGCCTTATTCCTTTTAGACAGGGTCTCTCACTCAATCTGGAGCTAGGTTGGGGGCCAGCAAGTCCTGGTAATCTGTCTCCAGCCCTCACAAAACTGGTGTTACAGGCATTTGTGTGTGGCCATGCCTAGCCTTTTACATGGGTGCTGGGATCTGAACTTAGGTTCCCACACTTATGTAGCAAGCACTTACTCACTGAGCCATCATGCAACCCTAATTAATAGACATATTATGCATGGCATAGGATAAGTGCTCAATCATGATATTATAATTACAAATAGTTAGAACTCTACTGAATAAGTTGTTATTGCCCCAAAGATAGAAAAACTTGTGCTGGGGAGATTGTCCAGTTGGTAAAGTGCCTGCTGTTGCACAAGTATGAGGGCCTGAGTCTGATACCCAGAACCCAGCTGGGCTGGGTAGTAAGCCTATGACCCTGGGGATGAATAGAAGAGCCAGGAAGTAAAGAGTAGATATCTGGAGATCACTGTTTAGCCAGCCAACCAGTGAGCTCCAGGCTCAGTGAGAGACCCTGTAGTGGATAGTGATAGAGGTAAACACCCAACGTTGAGGTCTGGTCTCCACACTCATGTGCATATACACAAAAATAAAATACAATAAAAGATAGAACTATAGTGAGATGTTAAATATAAAGTTGATAAAGTGCAATGGACTTAGTCAAATCAGGAGAGAAACTACTGGGAGGAGTTAATTTAAAAATCAGGATTTTATTGCTATACTGTTTTCAGTCTGATTTTCCTTATGGTCTTCAGACAGAAGCAGCACTCTTGATGCCATAGGGAATAAATAAAGGGTGGATATGATGTGTCCCCTTTTTAATCTTGTCAGAGTTATATAAACTTTCAATCTTTTTCTTCTTGGAAATGAATGACTTATCCTTGCTCATTTTTTTTTCTCCCATCACTGAGACCTCACACTAAATGATTTTATTCCTAGAATTAAATATATTCAACACCCATGTAGGATGTATTTGACTTGGCTGAGCTATTTAGAAATTTAAGAAATGATTATCTTTCTTGTTCATCTTCTCCCCTTCTCCAACAGAGCACAGTTCTCTGGCTTTCTGGAAAACGGATGCTTGGGATGTGAAGCCGTGCTGAAGTCAATTTCAGAATCAAAATTGATGTCACATTTGTATTTCTGCTTGTCCAAGGACTCCAACTGAAATAGCAAAATAAAGTTACTGAGTTGCCTCAGTCATTACAGTGTGACTCTGTATGGCGCCGTGGTTTTAGTTTTAAGTCAAGAGATCCAAATACCCAAAACATCCTTGATTCCTGGCTGTGAAGGAGCAAGCATAGCAAATAGCAGAGCAGCCTGTTCCAATATAAGACATTTTTATAGATGGGTTCATAAACCTCTAAGCCAGTATCATCTATCTAATCACAGAAAAAAAAAAACTTCTATGTCCCACAATTCCTAAGGATGACTTCAAAATCTAGAATGTAGTTCCTAGGTAATTCTTATGCTTTCTTGAGTTTGAGAACCATGACAACAAAGGGATAAGCACTAACTTCCAGGTCCACAGAACTGGACTGGAATCCTTGATACTTTGTTTACATGATGCTGAAAGATCTTCCCTCACCCATTATCAGGCCAACATCTGGCTTTGGCATCACTCCTCTGGGTATGTCATACTCCTTTGCCCTTCTCTTTTTCTGTTGTATCCGTTGGCCAAACTCACCCAAGGCTCTCCTTCCCTTCCATATGCCTTCACCTAAAATGAGTGTTGCTGGAAGCAATGCAATCATCACAATCATGCTGATAGATCCCAGTATAAATCCATGGATGCAACAAATGGTGGCCCTCCAGTTCTGTCCAACACTCCCACCATCTGTCATTGGTCACTCGCTACAGGGGCTATTTCTTTATTGGGTTCTCCTGCTGTGACTTGAATAAGCAGATGCCTCATACTCCTGCTGGTGTACACAGAGCCATGCATCCACGGCCCAAGGGGACCTATCTACTTCTCAAGGTGGTAGCAGAACTTAGTATCGCCCACATGGCACTGTTTTTCCCCACATGTAGAATGAAAGAGCTACAAGGAAACAGAGCTTGCATCAAGATTCCAGAGAAAAGTCAACATGGCCAGGCAATGGGTAGTAGGATAATATTTTCTGCAGGAATGCCCTCGGGAGTCAGTGTGTGAACCTGTGAAGATGAAAGCTAGGCTTAAGTCTCTTGGGATGTTGGAGATGCCAGGAACATGGGCTTTCTGCTGAGAAAAGTAGCATGTACCAAGTTGAGCCTGCCCAAGAGAGAAGTCATACTTGTTGCAAATGTCATGGCCACAGGTGAGGGGATGCCCAAGCCTGTTGGAGCTTAGATGATACCACCACAGGCTGTGGATCCTGTTCAACACAGTTTCAGAATTTAACATTCCTTTACTGGGTTAACCTGCTGTGATGTGAACCAGCTAGATTATGGTCTTCTTTTGGACCAGTCTGTAGATGTAATTCTGAATAGTTTTATTAAATAAGAAACACAGAACCAAATGCAGAGTAAAGCCCCAGAGGTCAGAGAGCAGTAGCTAAGAGCTGAGACCAAAACCGACTTCTTACCACCCACTGCTGATGCCGTCCTTCCCTTGAGAAAGAGACCTACTTCCTGTGTGTCTGTCTTTTTATTGACTTTCTGTTCTGCCTTCTCATTGGTTGTAAACCCAACCACATGACCTCCTTGTCACTGCCTGTCTATACAGACCTTCAGGTCTCTATGATTGGTATTGAGATTAAAGGTGTGTGTCTTCATGCTGGCTGGATCCTTGAACACACAGAGATCTGCCTGTCATGTGATCGGGATTAAGGGCATGTGCTACCTACCACTGCCAGACTTCTGCTGAATGGCTTGCTATTAGATCCAGACAGATCCCTGCTTCTCAACTGATAGGATTAAGGGCATGTGCTAACGTTGCATGACTTTTGTGTTTACTTATAATGGTCAGCTTTTCCTTTGATCTCCAGGCAAGCTTTATTTATTAGAGCACAAATAAAATATCACCACACATATCCATCATGTGAGGAGGTCACAGTGACAGGATCATGATACAGCTGGTCATATGACATGTGACATCCCTAATCAAGAGAAGAGAGAAATGAACCCATGTAGCTTTGTTCACTTGTTTGCTTGTACTCAGTTTAATACCTCTACTCTTCCACAGTTCAGGAACCCCTGCCTAGGGAATGGTGCCACCTACAATGGACTGGGTCTTCCCACACTGATTAACTTAAATAAGACAATCCCCACAGGCATATTCACAGGCCATCCCAATGTAGACATCAGTCATGGAGACTCTTCCAGGTGCTTCTAGGTCATGTCATGTTAACAATTAGAGCTGACCTCTCAGTGCTAGGGAGGTCATTTTGGAGCAGGGTACCTCTGTAGCTCCATATTTTCAGGTACTTTCTTTTTTAAATGAAAGATCTTCAAGTAAATTCTCAGTTTTACATCCTGCAGGCCATCAGTGGGTAGAGTCTTGCCTTTAAGTCACCATGGCTATTGTCCTGGCACAAAGTGCAGTTTTTTAATTTCATTTTTATTCTCATGATATATGTTTATTCATTATCTTTAACCTTTCGTCATGTGACCTTGCTAAGTTCATATAGTTATAATATCTCTTGGCTCAGCATGCAAAAGCATTTGCTACCAAGCCTGACAACTGGAGTTTGATCCCTGGGACCTCCATGTGGTGAAGGGAGAGAGCTCGCTCCCAAAAGTTGTCCTTTGACCTCTACATATAAATGAACACACACACACACACACACACACACACACACACAAAGAGAGAAAATTATGAATAAGATTTTCTGTGTGTTATTGCTGCCTCCTAGTGGCATTTATTGGGTGTATTAGTTGTCTAAAGAATTTGATAGACTGAATATATTATATACACATATGTGCATATATACAAATCTCTCTCCAATAATGATGATGATTGTCGGCAGCAGTAAGTTTGCTGCCTTAATTTTAAAGGCTCTTTTTTGTCCTGTCCCAGTTAAGTTGTTTGTGTGAAAAATGTGCAGTTGGGTTCCGAGGGTGCTGGGGATCAGTTTCCCTGTGGTTTTTCCTGTTTGGAAAACGGTGTCCGGCTTGCCTACGGATGCAGAGTAACCATTCCTTGACTCCTGCTGTTAGAGGGGTATATAAGCCCATGTTGGTACGATTAAAAAGAGAGCTGCTTCCCTGATGAATGAAAACTGGGTGTCTAGAGTGCTGTTTAACCTCGGCATCCCTTGCCAGATTTCGTGCTCTTGCTGCGCGGGTCGCAGCAGCAGATGATGTTGATGATGATGAAGATGATGATAATGGGATTTATTAGACTAGCTTACAGGCTGTATCCAGATAGTCCAACAATGACTGTCTCATGATGTAAAGACCAAGAATTCGGTAGTTGTTCAGTACAGGAGGCTGGATGATTCAGCGGTCCCTCTCTGGTGCTGGAGTCCTGGAGGATTCGTGGAGAGCTGCTGGTTTTCAGTCTACACTGGACTCTTGAAGAAATAGGTTCTAATACAGGCAAAGGAATGCCTCAGCAACAGGATAGGTGAACTTGCCAGTAAGAATGAGGGCAAGCAGGTGAAAAGCAGTTTCCTTCTTCCAGATGGAGGGTGGGCCTTCCTGCTTCAAATGCTGGGATTAAGACAAGCCCTCACAGGCATGCCCAGCACCATGGGTTTTCATTGACTGCAGATACAGTCAAGTTAGCCATCATATTGGGTCTCAAAATATTCACAAAAGACTTGGGGAAGACTAGAAATAGAAATGTCCTCGTGTCAGGTGCTGGACAATTTTCCAAATGCACCATCTCCATTTTGCCAATTGTTCCATAAGGAAGCTAAAGAAATTATGTAACTTGGATTTCTGCCACACATCACTAAGGAGCCCCAGGACCCAGATACATAGACTCCAGAGTGTTGGCCTTTGTTCTTTGGCTACACTTCTAGTAAGTTCTGATTTTTCCCCAGTGGCTTCCTGAAAATAACTGCTCAAAAGCTGGGATTTTACAGCTTAGTGCCAGAGGGGTTTGCATGAAAAAAAGCATTGAATAGAGGAGACTGGAACACCCTGCTACCTGATTGTTTCTTTATTCTGATACTAGCCAGGGTGACATATAGACTTTTGGTGTGTGTGTGGGGGGGCGGGGTGGTTAGAGCCAGATTTTTTTCAATTAATAACCCTTAGCATGAGTTTCTCCAAGAAGCTGGGCTGGACAGCTGAAGTAGAAATGGAATGATGAATATTGCTTAGTTCTGGCTTAAGGAATCCAGAGTCACCATACTAAAGGCAGTGACCTTTTCAATCTTTATTAATGAAGAAAAGAAAATAAGCCTTTTCCTCTCTGCTCTCTTTAAATTGCATCGATTTGTGGTGTAATTTATACTTTTGTGGTCTCTAAATAGAAAGTTCTGAATCACTTCCCATCCAATTTAAGGAATTTACTGGTTATGGGTCTGTTCTGATATTTATCTCTAATATGTTTATATAAGACAACAGAGGAATGATTCTTAGTATTTATAAATTGCTTCCAATCTAGATAGTTAAGTAATTCAAGATTTCAGTCTAATGATATTTTAATAATAGAAAGTGGTGGAATAAGCAAGATGTCTCGGTAGGCAAAGGTGCCTGCTACCAAGCCTAGTGAACTGAGTTTGACCCTTCAGACCAAGTGACTCCCATAAATTCTTTGACTGAAATGGCATGTACACACACACACACACACACACACACACACACACACACACGGTAAAAAAAAAAAAAAAAGGTAAATCATGAATAAAATTTGACTGTACAAACTATCAGCTTTACACAAAAGTGTACAGAGCCATTGCTAGTTAATTCTTTTTTAAAAATGTGGAAGATCTTTGTCAGTCCATCTGTCTTAGTTACTGTTTCATTGCTGTGAAGAGACACCACGACCAAGGCAACTCTTATGAAAGACAGCATTTAATTTGGGGCTTGCTTACAGTTTCAGAGAGTTAGCTCATCATCATCATGGTGGGGTGTGTGGCTCATGCCCCTGGGGTAGTCGCTGAGAGCTTTCAGTTCTGATCCACAGGCAGCAGGTAGAGAGAGAGGCTAAGCCTGGCAATGTGGGCTTGTGAAACCTCAAAGACCACCCCCAGTGACACACCTCCTCCAACAAGAACACACCTCCTAGTTCTTCCTGACAGTCCACCACCTGGGAACCACACATTCAAATATCTGAGCTGATGGGGTCATTATCATTCGAACCACTACTGTCTCATGTCAAATTCCTCAAAAATGAGCAAAGAGCAAAAGAGATTCTACCATGGAACACTAAAAGGGGCTAATAAGAAGCATTAACATTTTCAAAGAGTAAATTAAATTACCTCCATATGAGCAAATTAAAAAGTCATACATTTTTTTTTAAAGATACAGTTTGCACAGATCCAAAAAGTTGTTAATGTGACTCTGACCCTCTCCTAGATTGCTGTGTGCCTTACAGATTTGCAAAATAAGTCTGGAGTAATTTGGGGGAAAGGCCTTAATGCTTTCTTATGTCCACTGAAAATCTCTTATATAGGCTGGAAAGATGGCTAAGTCAATACAGTGCATGCCCTGAAAACACAAGGACTGGAGTTCGAGCCCCACTATCCACAGAAAAGCCAGGTGCAGGAGCTTATAACTCTGGTACTGGGGGTGGTGGGAGTGGGCAGGAGTAGACAGCACCCTGGGGCTGGCTGACAATCTCATCAAATCTACAGGCTCCAGATTCAGTGAGAGACTGTCTCAAAAGCTCAGGTGAGGAGGGTACCCGGCATTGACTTCTGGCCTCTTCGTATACTGTACATATGCACACAAACATATACATAGATGTACCCACACATACATGAAATAAATCTCTCATATGGAGGTAACTGGGTAACTGAGACTTCAACAAAGCCTTTTATTACAGAAATATTGTGAGAACCAGAATTAGTAACTACAGGAGAAAATTAAGCAAATTATGTTATAGCCATATGGTCAGATAATAAGGCCACGTTTAAAATCCTGGTTTCTTTTTCTTTTCTTTTCTTTTTTTTTTTTTTTTTTTTGGCTTTTCAAGACAGGATTTCTACGCATAGCCCTGGCTGTCCTGGAACTTGTTTTGTAGACCAGGCTGGTGTGTGCCACCACTGCCCCAGCCCCAATCCTGGTTACTTTTTAATGGTAAAACTATACTAATTTTCTTCTTTAAAGATCCCAGTACTTTCTAATTTACCTACAATAACATGGTTACAAAATCGGAAAAAAAATATGCAATTGAAAATTCTTAGCTTAGTGAATAAAACTCCATTTCTGTTTATGTCTAAGTCTTGATTATTTTTGATAAACAATGGAAATAATTGATAATCTACTGCACTGCAGTGATTCAGAGTCAGTAACATTTGTTTTTGTGCCATGCATTTTTCAGTGTGTTTATTACTCACGGTCCTTCAAATGACTAGACAAATTCACATTGAAGAAAAGAAAAATGTGGTATTATAATTCCGGTCTACATTAATATTTTCCAAGAGTTATTTTTGGAGAGATTTGAGGGTAGATACTAAGGGAGTAAAATTCCTTCCCTCATTTCCTCTGAACTTTACTGGATTACATTTTTCTTCTTGCCTCCTTTGAAAATATGTGTATGTGAAGTGACTGCATGTGTGTGTGTGTGTGTGTGTGTGTGTGTGTGTGTGTTTGCGTGTGTCTGAGGCTGATGTCGGGAATCCTTCTTGATCACTCTCCACTTTGTCTCATTTGAACCCAGAGCTCATCTATACATAGTCATTTTGCTATGTGGATATGGTTTCTGCCTTCTGAGTGCTGGAATTATAGGTGGGAATCACATCCATCTGGCAGGGGATCTGAACTCTTGTCCTCATTCACAAGCAAGCACTCAGTTAGCCACTAGACTATCTCTGCAGCCGGTGTAATTTTTTTTATAGTCTAAAAATGATATGCATTTATTGGTGCCACACAATGCTTTGAAATATGCATGCAACATGGACTGGTTAACTAGAGCAAATTAATATATACATTACTTCATGTACTTATCCATTTTACAAGGAGAACTCTACAGCAATATACCTTGAATGGAATTTTCAAGAATACAATACACACTCTCTCCTCCAGCCAAAGAAGATGCCCAAAGTAAAAATGGCCAAGGGGAAGAAGATGGCCACTGTCCCTCCATCATGAAAAAGCAGGAGGCCAAAAAAGTTGTTACGCCTATGAAAAAAAGGCCCAAGAACTTCAGCACTGGGCAAGACACCCAGACCAAAAGAGACCTCACCCTGTGGTGATATTTCATTTGTACTGAAATGTGATATTTTATTTGTATGGTAATAAAGTTTGCCTGGAGATCAGAGGTCATAGCCATAAACAGAAGTCAGGCGGTGGTAGCACACGCCCTTAATCCGATCACATGGCAGGCAGAGTCTCTGTGTGGTCAAGGACACAGCCAAGTGTGGTGACATGCGCCTTTAATCCCAGTAGAGACCTGGAGGTCTGTATAGACAGGCAGTGACAAGGAAGTGATGTGGCTGGGCTTAGAGCCAATGAGAAGGCAGAACAGGAAGGCAATAAAAGCACAGTTTAGACAAGAAGAAGCTCTCTCTGTGGAAGCTACTGCGTGGTGGTAAGCTAAGGCTAGCTGTGGCTATTTGCTCTGATCTCTTCAGCTATTACCTCTGTATTTGGCTCTGTATTTCTTATTTAATAAGACTGTTTAGAAATTTGTCTACATCACCTGCTTTGTCAAATGGCCCTGTTCCATCCAGCTACAACAGCAAAGAACTATCATTTATAAGCAGCTCAAAGGCCCTCCTGCGATTAACCAGTTCACCCAGACCCTGGACCATCACACAGTCACCATCTGCTTAAGCTTGCCCAACAGTGCAGGGCATAGACAAAGCAGAAGAAGCTAAGGCTGCTGGTCCGTGCTGAGAAGAAAAGCTGATGGTAAAGGGGACGTCCCCAGGCAGAGACCACCTGTCCTTTGAGTAGGAGTCCATATGGTCACTACCTTGGTAGACAATAAGAAAGCTCTGCTCTTAGTGATTACACGCAGTGTAGACCCCATTTGAGTGGTGGGTTTCCTGCCTGCTTTGTGTCACAAGATGGGGATCCTCTACTGCATCATCAAAGAGAAGGCCAGGCTGGGATGGCTGGTCCACAGGAAGACTAGCACCTCTGTTACCATCATGCATATTAACTCAGAAGACAAAAACACTCTGGCTAAGCCGGTGGAAGCTATCAGGACCAATTACAATGACAGATACGATGAGATCCACCACTACTGGGGTGACGATGTTCCTGGTCCAAAATCTATGGCTTGCACTGGCAAGCTGGAAAAGGGGAAGGCCAAAGAACTCGCCACTGAACTAGGTTAACTAGGTACACTGCTAAGTTTCCTGTACATGAATATAACTTAAAAACTGCCCTTCAAAAAGCTCAATACACAGTCACCATGTTGTACTCTTGAATTTCTTATTCCTACTTGGAAATTTGTATCCTTTGATCCTTTGTAAGCTCCACCTCTTACATTCCATGGTCTCTGACTAGTCACATTTCTGCACATGTGGGTTTTACAATCTAATTCTTGGTGCAAATGATCTGGATTGTGGGTCATACTTCAGCTGTGAGTGTGTTCAAATATGCTCTTGGAAACCAAATATTCTTGAAAGCATTCTTCATTCCTCCTTTTCTTTAGCACAATTTGCCTCTGAAACAATGAAGAGCTGTTGGTGTTTACCTCCAGTGAGGTGGATTTGAAAGTGCACCTTGAAGAGTCTCCTTCTGGAAGCCGAAAATACTAATTACAAACAAGGGACTCTTCTAGTTCCCTTATGGAAAATCGAAAAGATGTTTCAAGCTGTGATTATGTTAGCTTTGGGACCACACCGTGTGTATCGCAAGGATTCTGCCGAAGGAATTCTCTTGTGAACTTAGATGAAAAACAGTGGCACACCGAATTTAAGGCAGTGTTCTTACAGTTTAAATTTTGTTTCTCTTGGTATTTTACAGCACATAGTTCAGAGCTCCCAGAAACGTAAAAGATCAAAGAACACCACCACACAGCAATGTAGACTGCCCTGAGGCCCATGACTCTTCCTGGGAAGCACAAAAATACATCCCCCCACCCCCGGGTTGATGGCACGATTCTGTAGACAGCAGTAGACAGAAAGCCTTTTAATTTCAGTTCAGCATCTTTCAGGGTTAGTGTTTTCAGACTTATGATGGTTCCACATAACGAATGATAAATATACTGCTCCTTGTCCTGAATAATTCACCTCTGGAGTGTGAGCTAACAAGGGTAAATTCTCCCTGCTTTGGGCTTACTCAACGGTGGTGTCTGTTCAAACAACAAACAGGCTTTTCAGTGAACATTGTCCAGCAGTTCCATCGCTTTTCAGTTTTTCTTGGTTTCTCCTCAGTCTCTCAAGTGTTCCCAAACTACGGAGTAGGAAGCCCGGAAGCAGCAGTGTCCACTCTACAGGGATCACAGGAGATTAAGCCTGGAAAGCACCAAGGACCAGATAGGCGAAAACACGAGCTCGGCGCCTGCGCAGTGGACTAGACAGTTACCACAGCAACGGCTTGGGGTGACCATTTCCCTCAGGGTGGGGAAATAGCTCAGTGGGAAGTCTCCGCCCCTTGCATGACAACGGCACCCCGGAGGGCGGAATTCCCGCCCCCTCGGATGTGAGAGGCAGTGATAGACGTAACCCAGCGCGTCGCCATGGCAACCGCGTTGAGTGCCAGCCAGGGCTCGAGGGGGCGGGACAGGCGAGCTCGGTAGTCCCGCCCCCGGTTATGCTGGACGACAGCGACCCATCCGCCCGCAAGGATTTGAAACCGTTTGGCTGTGGCGGCGGGGCGGCGGCGGCCGAGTGGACGGCTTGCTTGTGGGGGCTCCAGGTTCTCTCCCTCTCCTTTTTCTCTCGCCAGTAATCCCCCCTCCCGCCCTGCTCCCAGGTTCTGAGTGGAATTTTGCGCGGGATGGAGCCCCCGCGCGTGCGGGCGGGCTGGCTCGGGGAGGGGCGCCGCCGCAGGCCGGGGACCCGCGCTTGCGGCCTGTGTGGCGCGCGCCCCGGCGGGGTTAGCAGCCGAGCGAAGGCCGGGGAAAGTTCTCAGTCAAGTTTGGTCGGGTGGCATGGCGTGGCCCCGAGCCCTGAGGTAGGGGCTTGTGGGTGTGAGGAGAGATCTGTGTCCTGGAGCAGGTAGGAGAGCGGCCCCGGGCCTGGGTGGGCCACACAGGCGCCGCTCACAGCAGCGGAGGAAGTGACCGCCGAGACCCGGACAGCTGCAGTCCCCCACCCTCCACCCCGCCATCAGTCAGGAGCAGGACCCGCCTGCAGGCTGGCCAGAAAGTCCCGATGATCTCGGGTTTGCAAGGTTCCCAGCACGGAGCGGCCCTTTAGGGAGACACACAGTGTTTGTAGAGATCCAGTGAACAAGTACTTTTGTTTTGTGTTTGAGACAGGGTCCCACTGTGTAGACCTTGCTAGCGTCGAATTCACAGAGATCCACCTGCCTCTGCCTCCCGAGTGCTGGGATGACAGGGCGTGTGCCCTCTCCCCCCACATCAGTATGCTGGTATTTTTGTGACTTGTCTTTACTTTTAAAAAATAACTGAAAGTAAGATAGAAAAGGCAAGCGAAATGCCAGTAAGCCCCATTCCACTGTGGCCATTCCCTTACCCCAGCTAAATGGAGAGCAGGGTAATTTGTGCAGTGTTCAGGTCCAGCTGATGGCCTGCAGCACTCAGATCATTCATGTCGCTAAGCCCACCTTCCAGCCGGCCGGTAAAGGATAGTGGAAATCCTGTCTATCTGGTTAGGTGCACTGGAGGACACACCGGGATACATTTTTAATACCCACATCTGGCCCGGACGTCTTCTGGAAAGATATCCAGATGTATAACCCGCAAAAAAAAGTGCCCCGGTAACTCTTGTTGATTCATTGGCATTTCAAGTCTTCTGTATTATTCTCCACAATACATTTAAAATATGATTTGATGGAACAAAAAAAGCATCTACAATATATTTAAAATATGATTTGATGGAACAAAAAAGCATTTTACGCAACTTTCAGGAATATATTGCATTTGTAAGGTGCGTGTTATGTATAGGAAGTGTGTTCTTGGCTTAGTGGTTGTTGGTTGTCTCTTTTTAAAGGCTATTAATATTGGGGGCTTGCGTGTGCTTTGCTGACTTCTATGGCCGCCAAGCACTTTTGAGAAAGTCTTAGCGCATTTTATAGCTGTCCACAAAGAAGCAGATTTTATAAAAGGTGAGGCTAGTAAGTTTAATAAAAGACACCATATACCTACAGAATATAAATACAGGAGCCACCAGCCTCTTTTTATACTTTTGAAGTAGGTTGTATCTGTAGTAGTCACATTGTAATTGGTATTAGTCAAAGACATGCTATGAGTGATTTAATTCTAAACCAAAGAGAGAGCTTTATGTATTTTTCTTTTCTTTCTTTCTTTTTTATTTAAAAGCTAAAACTTTTTTGAGACATGGTCTTTCTACACATAGCTGTGGCTGCCCTGGGACTCATTGTGTAGACCAGGCTGGCCTCAAACTTGTAGATAAGCCTGCCTCTGTCTCCTACGTGATGGGATCAAAGGCGTGTGCCACCATGCCCTGCCCTTATTTTTCAGTTTTAATACCTTAAATTTGAAGTTCTGATGAATAGTATAAAGACTTTTGATAGCTAGACATAAGTTGTTTGCACAGTAAAATTTGTGTAGCAGGAATTCCTTCAAAAATTGAAGCGTTAATTTGTTTTTTTTTTTTTGTTGTTGTTAGTGAATGAATAAGGGGCAAGGAAAAGCAGATTTTTTAGCTTTGACATTTTTATCACTTTGACTTTATTTTTGCGTGGGTATGTGCATGCACACAGGTTTGAAGGCTAGGAGTCAACGTGACCTCAGATGTCTTCTGGAGCTTGTTTTAGAGAGAGTCTCTTGCTGGCACCTGGGCTCCCTGACTAGGCTTGGCTGACTGGAGAGTGAGCTCTAGGACCACCTGTCTCTGTCTTTCTGGTGCTGAAATTACAGGCCTCTGCCGCTACCTGCCTTCTCTGGTGGTTCCTGGGATTGAGCTTGGGACTCCTGTTTCTTCAGCAAACACTTTACTGACCCAGCTCCTGTTTTTGCTTTTCTTAGAGTGTGATTTGATCATTACATGTCCTGATAGCATTCAGATTGCCTTTCTACTATTCAAATTACTTTTTTTTTTTATTAGTTGGTGATATTTCTGACTTACAGGTAAACGGCCAAGTGGTCAGATTATGTAAGAGCTAGAGATTTCAGAATTTTAATCTGGGCTTTGCTTAATTATATGATTTTGGTGAGTCACTTAACTGCTGAATTTTAGTCTCCTCTAATATCAAACACTAACATTTACACAAATGTCAAAGGATTTATTGAGAATTAGTGATTATGAGGAACCTTTTTGCTTTGGCCACAGCAAAGGACAGGCTTAGGCAAAATTTTGAGTACAGGGCATGACCTGTAAGCCTAGAAGTACATTTAGGGCAGAGCTGTGCTTAAAGTTTTGGGCCTAGGAATTGTCGTTGGTTTATTTATCCATTCGAATAGATGTTTTCAACTTTATTATCTACTATCCAGTATGCTATCATAGTGTACTTTCACCAAGTACCAAATGTATTGTAGGAATTTAAAACAAAACAAACCAAATACCCCCTCCCCCCTCCCCAAACTAATCAACTAGTTATTAAATTAATTTAAACCAAGTTACATGATTAGTTAATTATTTATGCAGTGTGGAGGATTGAGATCAGAGCCCCCCATATACCAGGCAACTTCTCTGCCACAGAGCTACCTCCCCAACCCTGAATGAAGTTTGTTTTAACTATGTCTAAAAATTGAAAACACATTGCTTCCTCTGGAACACAAAGTGGGATCGCCATTTTTGACAAATGGAATTAGGAGTTTAGGAGCATGTGATATACCTGTTCTGTAAGACCTATTTGGTGTTCAGAGTAGAAACATTAGAAACCAGTAGTTTGGGGCTGGGGATATGGCTCTGTCCATAAAGTGCCTGCTGTTGAAGGATGAGGACCTGAGTTTGGATCCCCAACACTCAAATAAAAGCTGAATGTGGTGGTGGGCATCTGTAACCCTAGAGACAGATAGATCCCTGGTTCTCATTGGCCAGATAGCCTAGCTGAATTGATGAGCTCCAGGTTTAGTGAGAGGTACTGTGTCAAAAGTTAATGTGGATAGCAATCAAGGAAGATATGCAAAAACTCCACATGGGAGTACACACACACACACACACACACACACACACACACACACACACACACACAAACTTGTACTTCTTCCTGCCAAAAAATAGTCAAAAAAGTGATTAGTCATGCAGAAGTTGAACATTAATTTGCTTATTCAGTGATCAGTTCTCTAGCTCCTAACATGTATTTGATAATATTCGAGGTGCTTACTAAGGTGTAAGTTTCGACCCCTGCTTTCCAAGAGACTCTCCCAGATGTAGGAAGTATGTAAATTTACAAATGTCTGGTAAATGCAGTGACACAGATGGAGCATTTCACAGCAGGAAGAGAGCAACAATTAGCCTAGGGTAAGTAGGACTAGCTGTACTCAGCAGTGACAGCTGAGCTGCATATTATCTGTCCTCGGGTCTGTAAAGACCTGTGCATTGGGAGCAGAATTAGGTAAGGGCTTGGAGTGTTTGGAAAATGGCGAGAAGTTCATCGTGACAATGGGGAAATTAAAATGGCCATTGGTGGGTTTGTGTAGTTAGGCAAAGAGTAGCTGGTAAGATAGGCCTAAATGGGAAGGCACTTGCCCAGCTAATGTAGGGTTTGGAAAGTATCCTGTAGTTGGCAGTAGAGAGATTTTGAAGTAGTTAAGATAAGCTTCACTTTTTCCTCGGGTAGAGACAAGGCTCGTTGGAGGGCAGGTCATGGGGGCATTGTAGTAGTAAAAGTTGGTGGTGTGCAGGGTTTGTCTGCTAGAGTGCAGGGAGAATGGAGAAGCTGGGACTTCTGTGTGTTTGTCCCTGGGTGCTTTATGGAGAACTTAGACAATGGAAACCTTGAAATGTCTAGTAAGGAAGATGAACTAGATGACAATACCACTAAGCATATGGGTCAATTGTAAAGAGTTTTCTTTGGGACATATGTAACTTTGTAATGTACCAGAGTAGGTCCAGGAAGCTGTTGTAAATATGAGTTTGGAACTGCAAGGAGAGAGTAGAGTTAGCAATACAATTTAAGGTAAATGGCCTGAGGAAACTACCAGTACTGATGGTGATTGCCCAGAGAGAAGGTGAAAAGTCAGATAAAAAGAAGACCAAGGAAAGAGCAATGTAGAATCTGGACTTAATGGTGGCTGGAGAAATGAGCCATTGAGAGACTGAGAAGAAATGACCTGGGGTGGGGGCGGGGGCAGCAGGGCAGGGGGGAGTGAGCTATTGACGTCAAAGAGGCATTTCTAGGAGTAGTGAGATGTAAGGAGGGTAAGGTGCCGTGAGGTGTGGTACCCTGAAGACAGAAGATAGCTGTTTGGATTTAACAACTAGTGGATCGATTGCAGGGGGACTCGGAAAGAGTTCAGTAGGTGACAGAGTGGAATAGGTAATTCCCATGGGGGATGAAGCTGGAGAAGTAAAGTAAAAGAAGACTGGTGAATGGAAGGCTAGAATGAGCGGTGACAGGAGGGGAAGGAGCCAGTGGAGATGCAGAATTTGAAATAAGGGGAGGTATGTAACTGATGATTGATAAACGGTAGGAGGATGCTTGGGATGTAGGAATAGAGGCAAGGTAAGGATGTGTCCTTTCAGAGGTGGGTTGAGAGGCGGGAGGAGTACCACTTTAATAGGGCTGGTACCATCTATTTTTTATGAACTAAGGTTTTTTTTTTTTTCCTTAAATTGAGAGAAGAGTTGCAGTTGGTTAAGGGACTTTAAGATGTATGTTAAGTTCTAAGTATTGCTTTGTGGACTGATCAAAAGTAAACTCTTCAAAGAGCCATCTAACTCCAAGGCAGTACCATCTTTCCTGAGTCACTCCTGGGTTAGAGAGTTACAGCATCAGTGGGGTTTGCAGTATTGCCAAGTGGAAAGAAGAGCTCCAAGGGAAGAGGAGGTGGACTGGGAGGTGGAGGGAGGGAGGGAGGAGAGAGGTGCAGGTGAGCATCTGAGGAGATGGTGCTACTGTCAGGTAGAGGTGTTCCTAAAGGGAATGGGAAGCAAGTGGTGTAGCCAGGTGATTGGCGGCCCCACAGAGGGTGATTGTGGGAGGAGCAGTAGCTGGGAAGCAGCATGGAGGATCTTAGCCAGTGTTTGCCCTCCTAGGCTGTGTTAGTGGAGGAAATGAAAGATTGAGAAGAACATGCACCTATGTGCAAAAGTGAGGCCATAGCTCCCTCTCATGGCTGTGAGGGAAGTGATGGGAATCAATGAAAGGTAGGGTAACTTACTCAGACAGGACAGGTGGTTGTAGAAGTTGCTGGTGAGAAACTGTAAATGTTGGAAACTCGTTTTGCAAGGGTAAGGTTAAGCTGTGGAACAAGACAGCTTTTAAGGCAGAACAGAGTTTCCACCCAATCCATAGTTTGTAAATGTGTGACAAATCGATTTTTTGTCATTTTTATTAGATGGTTTTTATTCGTATGGCTAAGTGATGAGAGTTATTTATATTTTCTTTATTAATACTATTATGTAAGTATATGGTAGTTCACAGACTAAATGGACATATTGATTATGGATTTTTTTTCTCTTTTTTTCTTTTCCTTCAGTTTTGGGGTTTGAGCTGGATGTACACACACACACACACACACACACACACACACACACACATTATTTTTTTGAGGTTCTGTAGATTGAACCTAGAACTCAGACATGCTTGACAAGTACTGCACCACTTACTAAACCACAGTTGGCTCTATTTTACTTGTTATTTGGAGCAAAGTCTATATAAATTGTCCAAGCTTGCCTCAAGATCATGCTGTAACCCAAGTAGGAATTGAGCATTCTGAGTAATGGCATTACATGCTTGTGCTACAGGTAAGGGTTGGAGGTGTGTGTGTGTGTGTGTGTGTGTGTGTGTGTGTGTGTGTGTGTGTGTAGTGTAGAGCAGATGTCCACTTCCTTCCACCTTATCCTTTGTCACTGAACTTGGTGCTCATCTGTTGATAGACTGGGTATCCTGTGAATTCCAGGGCCCCACCTGTCTCTGCCTCCACTGCAGTAGGATTACAAACACATGTGACCATGCCTGGATTTTTTATGTGAGGGTTGGGGATCTGAACTCAGGTTCCCATGCTTAAGCAGTAAGCTCTTTAGCAACTGAACCATCTAGCTACCTCCTGGATATATTTTAACATAAGATAGTTTATTTCTGGTTTTGTCAGTTTTACCCCAATTATATATTCAGTATATATGAAGAATTAATATTTTAAAAAGTTTAGGGGGAATTAAAGGACATTTAGGGTTTTGATATATAGTTCAGTGAATTCTTATACATGAACAGACTTCACAATCTCTCCTACAGTTCATGTGCTGAACAGTTAAATACCCCTGGTAGTTTTCTGGTGCATATGCTCTTTATTCAGAATGTCCTTGACTGATGGCGTCTCTGAACCACTGGCTATTCTCTCTGGTAAAGTTTTTTTTTTTTCCTTTTCTGGTACCCCCTATCAGTGGACTTAGCACATAAGCTTTTGAAAAGGGTTTCTTTCACTGTAGTTTACTCATGGCATTTTGTGTATCAATATTCATTCTTAGTTGCTGAGTGCACTTCGCATTTCTTGGCTTAACTTTGGCTGTTCTCATGTGTTGTTGGGGTATTGCACCATGGTTTTGGTTTTCATTTCCTTAGTGACTAGTAATGTTCAGCATCTTTTTATGTGCATAATTGCCATTATTTGTATTTCTTCTTTGGTGAAGGGATTGATTTTTAAAATATAATTTTAAGTGACATGCAGGAGTTGTACGTGTTTGGAGGGTGTAGTCCTGTATTGAAAACCGTGTATACAGTCTGTAGTGACAGCAGGGTGGTTGGTTGTCTCTACTCTGTTTTAAAATATACAATTAATTGCTGTCAAAGGGATCGATTTTTTGTCATTTTTATTAGATGGTTTTTATTCGTATGGCTAAGTGATGAGAGTTATTTATATTTTCTTTATTAATACTATTTTTCTGTGCTGGAGATTGATCCAGGGCCTCACAGCACACAACACTGTACCACAGAGCTACATACTTCCTCAGCCACTCATGTGTTGTTGATATAAGTTATTTATGAATTCAGAATTTGCAAGCATTTTCCCTAGTCTCAATCCCTTAATAAAGACTTTGCAGATCAAAGCTTGCAGTTTTTTTTGAGGGGGGTACAGTCCAATATTGTATATCAGGTTTTTATTTCATAGATAATTCTTTTTTTTCTTAATAAAGTTATGGAGATCTTTTCCTTTATTTTCAGTTTTTGCAGTTTACCCTTAGGTCCACTATTCATTTGGACTTAATTTACATACATAGTATAGCATTATTGTTAAGCATTATTTGTTATAAAAATTGTTGTTTCTCTTTGACTATGCCTTTGTTGGAAATCAGGGTTCTATATTTGTATTGGTCCATGTTGTGCTTCTGTTCTGTTTTCCTGTCTATTTGTTCTCTAGGCAGTACCATAATGTCTTGACGACTCTAGCCATCTTAAAATAATGTGATGTGAGCCTTCCAACTTCAAGCTTCTTCAAAATTGTTGCTACTATTCTGATTATTTTACCTTCTCATATAAATTTTAGAATTAGCTTGTCTGAGTTTTGGTTGGAATTTCACTGAGTCTAGCAGTCAATTAAGGAGGATTGGTATTTAATTGACAAGTTTTCTTTAATGTATTTTATCATGGTTTCATAGCTTATACAGGTATTTGATGCTTAATTTTAACTCTTTCACAGAAAGGATTGTGGAAATGGAAAGTGAAGAAGAAAAATGGGAGAAGCTGGATGCAGAATTTGATCACTTTGTGGTAGATATGAAGCCCTTTGTTCTAAAATTACCCCACAGGTCAGGTAAGATTGGGTTTGAAATTAGACGCTTTCTTGTTTTTGAGATATTCTTGCTATGTAGCCCTGGCTGGACTGGTGTTCACTATGCAGCCCAGGATAGCCTCCAACATATTGCTTCAGTACTTGGATTATAGGCATGTGCCACCATATCTAGCTGAAATTAGATCCTTAAAATTAAAAATATTATTTAATCAAAACAGTTATATTAGCTATTAATATATATTGTTTTATTATTGTGATGACAAAGTACCTGGAAGATGCCACTTACAAACTTGTTTTGGTTCACAGTTTGAGGGTTCAGCTCATCATGGTGGGAAGGCGTGGTGTCTGGAGCTTGAGACATCCGGTCACATTGCATCTGCTGTCAGGAAGTAGAGAGCAGTGAATGTTGCTTCTCAGCTTCAGTCTTGGTCCTCCAGCCCTTGGAATGTTGCTGCCCACATAGAACTTGGGTCTCCCTTTCTCAGTTAAATCTTTCTGGAAACACCCTCATAAACATACCCAGAAATAGGTTTCCATGGCGATTCTGAATATCTTCAATTAAGATTAACTGTCATACAAGTGAACTGTCAAAATGGAAATAAAGTTAAAATTCCCTTTTAAAAAAATTCCTTAATATGGTGATATTTTATTTGTACTGAAATGTGATTTTATTTGTATGTTAATAAATAAAGTTGCCTGGGGGTCAGAGCTAATAGCAAGCCATAGCAGAAGCCTGGTGGTGGTGGCACACACCTTTAATCCAGATCACATGACAGACAGATCTCTGTGTGTTCAAGGATACAGCCAGCATGGAGACACACGCCTTTAATCTCAAAACCAACCATAGAAGACCTGGAGGTGTGTATAGATAGGCAGTGACGAGGAGGTCATGTGGTTGGGTTTACAACCAATGAGAAGGCAGAACAGAAAGTCAATAAAAAGACAGATACACAGAAAGTAGATCTCTTGCTGAGGGGAAGGACAGCAGCGGCAGGAAGGGTAAGAAGGTGGTTTTAAGTCTCAGCTCTCAGCTACTGCTCTGACCTCTTGGGCTTTTAACTCTGCATTTGGCTCTGTGTTTCTTAGTTTAATAAGACTGTTCATCTACACCTTAATTCTAATGTGTATCATTGGTGTAGGATTGTTTACTTTGAGCTGGATAAATAAAAATTTAGTGACAGTGTCCTCTAAGCTTTGCCAGGATTTTATTGAGATGCCGTGTCATATGCCATGAGCTTAAAGCATGATCTCAGAGTTAGATGCTTCTCTTTCTTCGCTTTGACTTTTTCCTCCTTTGGAAGTGACTTCCAGTTCATGAACCCATCATTAACCTCTGACCCTTTAATCTAATTGACTACCTGATAAGATCAACTGTGAATGAGTTTTTGTTGCTTTCATGCCTCTCATTTCTGTCCTATTATTTCTACTTTCGGAATGAGAACCTTTGTTTCAAGATAGAGATTTACAGATATTTTAAGGCATCAGAGGGCAGCTGCATAGTTTAGGGGTGCAAGTGTCTGAGTGCACTTTGTATTCAAAGTGAGGAGCTGACTTAAAACTACAGACTTCTAGAGGAGCTGCACGGAGAGATGAGAGTGTGACACAGGGATGATGCAGTCTTTGCTCAGTCATCGCAGCCTGCTCTGGCCTTCCCGTGAACCGCCTCCTTCTGCCTCTTTTCTTGCCTTGTCATTCCTTAGCCTTTCCTTTCTTCCTTTGTTGTTCCTCAGATCTCATGGCTTCAAGTCCCATTCCTTCACATCCATGGCTGACTCATGATGACTTCTAATAGTATGTAATCATACATGCATATCACATCCTCTTCTGATATTCACTACCTTTTAAAAATTACCACACAGTCACACAAACTAATGGGGTTTGTTATGACGTTTTCATACATATTATGAACATTATATTTACTTTGATCATGGTAATTCCCTTTATTGTCCTCTCTTGTCTCTCCTTATACTTCTGCTTTTCCCTTTCCTCTTCTGTAATAGTAACCCTTCTTATTTCCATGTTTTTTTTTAAATATCTACATAGAGAAAATATGTGATATTTGTCTTCCTGATTCAGATTTGTTTTGCTTAACATGATGATCTGTAGTTCATTTCATTTCTTATAGATGACATGATTTTGTTCTTATGTCTGAATAAAATCACACTATACACACACACACACACACACACACACACACACACACACACACACCATATTTTCTTTATTCATTTTCCCATTGATGGACACCTATTTTGACTCCAGAACTTTGATAATCATCACTTTTTTTTTTTGTCTTGTATCTGCCAATTAAGAAAATTTTGTATTAGAATTTCCCATTTTCTTTATCCACTCTTCAGTTGAAGGGCATCTAGGTTGTTTCCAGGTTTTGGCTATTACAAATAATGGTGCTATGAACATAGTTGAGCAAGTGTCCTTGTGGTATGATTGAGTATTCCTTGGGTATATGCCCAAGGGTGGTATCGCTGGGTCTTGAGGTAGATTGATTCTCAATTTTCTGAGAAACTGCCATACTGATTTTCAAAGTGGCTGTGCAAGTTTGCACTTCCATCAACAGTGGAGGAGTATTCCCCTTGTTCCACATCCTCTCCAACATAAGCTGTCATCAGTGTTTTTGATTTTAGCCATTCTGACAGGTGTAAGATGGTATCTCAGAGTCACTTTGATTTGCATTTCCATGATGACTAAGGATGTGAGCAATTCCTTAATGTCTTTTGGCCATTTGAGATTCTTCTGTGGCAGTAGAATCAGGGTCCATCCCTGGTGCATGAGCTGGCTATTTAGAGCCCATTATCTATGGTGGGACACCTTGCACAGCCATGATGCAGGGGGAGAGGCTTGGACCTGCCTCAACTGAATGTCCTGGGCTCTGCTGACTCCCCATGGGAGGCCTTACCTTTTTGGAGGAGGGAATGGGGGGTGGGGGTGGGGAGAAGCACTAGGGGGAGCAGGAGGAGGGAAAAGAGGGGGATCTGTGATTGGTATGTAAAATGAATAAAATATTTCTCAATAAAAAGTTTAAAAAAGTAAAAAAAGAGAATTTCCCATTATAAATGTATCTCAAATCAAACTATTCTCATATTTTGTATTCTTTTAAAAATAGATTTGAGGTATTTAGAATTGCTTAAATATAACCTTAGGTTTATATACATTGTCTATGTGGAACATTCATGGCCCTCTTTTACTGCTTTATAATGAACATGTAGGAACTCATCGCATTTAAGAAATCTAGTCTTACAGCTAAAGCTACAGTGGGATTTTCTATCATTTTAAGTAGATAATTTAGTAGATAATTTAAGCTCTTCATTAATCAAGTTGTACCAAAGTGTTTGCATTGAATATAATGTCGATGTCAGTTTGCTAGAAGACACTAAGATAATATATTTTCAACTATGTGCTCAAGCTGATCAATTCCACTTCTGTATTTTCTGTTTGTATAAAGTACACTGGATATTTATAAAGTTTGTTTGGTGATCATATAATTTTCAGAGTAAAAATACACATTTTTTAGATGCCACCTCTCATGCCTGTTAGTGAGATTACAAAGTGGTAAATCCAGACTTAGTGATTTTTTTTTGTAGACAAAACAATAAATGAATATGACCTTTATAAGCCAAGAGATTAGTGATTTGTATAATATATGTAATCCACAAATTGAGTTAGACTGATAAAAATATCAGAGTAGTGTTCGTGAGAGTTAAAAAATCCTGTGTCACAGCAAGATAATACACTCAATGGGTCATTATATATGGATTAAATGTGCTGCATTTTTAGGTAGATTTTTTTTAAAGGATAATTATTTCATGAAATTATTCACTCAATTACTTTAGAGATAGTAAAAGAAAATCTTAAATCAGCTACAAATCCCTTGGGATTATTGGCTTTAATAGATAAAATGTTTGGATTTAATTTTAGAGTGAATATGTACTGCTTGGTAGCCAGACATGGCACTTTAGCTTTCTGTGTTTATATAGTTAAGAGTTAGGGACAGCCTTTCTAGTATGTCTAAAGTTATTTTATTGATGCAAAAATTTATCTAAAATATGTTTAATAGTATTCAGAAATTTTATTTTTATTAACTCCCAAAGATTCTAGGAATCTTTTTTTTTTTTTTTTGGTTTATTCGAGACAGGGTTTCTCTGTGTAGCTTTGCGCCTTTTCCTGGAACTCACTTGGTAGCCCAGGCTGGCCTCGAACTCACAGAGATCTGCCTGGCTCTGCCTCCCGAGTGCTGGGATTAAAGGTGTGTGCCACCACCGCCCGGCGGAATCTTATTTTTATGAAAATATGTATTCATATTTGTGTTGCCCAACTGCAACTAACTAATAAACTCTAGACTGGGAGTGTACAGTCTTTTTTCCAGCCTATAACCATTTTTTGTTGTTGTAAAGTTTTATTGAATGTTGCCACACTGTTTGCTTGCATATAGCTCATTAATACTTTCTTGATAAGATGGTGAACTAGAGTAAGTTATGCCAGAAATCACATGGCTTGGAAAGCTTGAAGTATTGACAATTGGGCTTTTTACAGAAGTTGGCTGACCCCTGTTCTAGATTATAGTAGGTACTTATATAGGCCTTTATAATTTAATGTTTTATCATTGATATCAGGTTTCACATAGTTCTTATGTACTTACAGAACGGCAGAGGTGTGCTCTTTGGATCAGAAAGCTGTGTGAGCCCTCAGGAACAGGTGCAGGACTCATGGGTAGGAAGAATCGGAACCTGTACGCAAAGCTGTTACTGCATATGCTTAGGCGAGGAGTACTTGAAGGCCCTTTTACACACCGTCCTGAGCCAGGAATGCTAAAAACATTACCATCATATATGGTAGGTACCGCCGACCACGGCATAGTAGTTTCATTCCTTTTAAAGTGAGTGTGATATATCATCCCTTTAGGAAGGGAAATAATATTGAGTTATATGTGCTAAATAGTACATAAGTTAAAACTTCTCATTTATTTTTTCCACTTTCAATAGAAACATTCTTTTGTTATATTTTATTCACTTATATTCCCTTATATAAAAATGAATTTTAAAACTGACCTTAATTACTTACTAATTTTCAAATTTGACTCTTAATATATTAAGTATTTAGTAAATTATAGTTTATGAATCCTTTCATATATATTATTTAACATTATCAGTTTAATGGCTCTTAGAAGTCCCTTTCTAGTCTGTCGATAATAATAAGTTAGAATTTAAAAGTGGTTCTCTGTAGTTGATTTAATTATTATCAGCTTTGTTATGAGGCAGTTATTTTATGGCTAGTGGATGAATTGTCCCCCTCTTGCTCCTTGTAAACATAAATTTGCTTCTTGGTTTGTGTGGGTTATGAGTATGATATCTAACTGGACGGCTAACTGCTGATATATGTGTGAATGTCAGAATTATTACAAAATATAGGATTTCTCTACATTTTAGACAATTTACTAATCAAAATATAGTAGCATGGAATGCTGCACACAAAAGGATAATTCCTTTTGTTGGTGGCAGAGCACAAAAACTTTTAATGCTGTTATCCATTGCAAAAGGAATACCATACATTTTGCTTATGCCAAGATCAGCAGTATTGGGGAAAGTAGTTAGTTGACTTTGTGTATTTGATTAGATATTAGAACGAGTACTTCAGTCTCCCTATTATCCGTGAAGCTTTTATCCCCCCATCTCCACGAGATTCCCAAAATAGCAGACTACATGGAATTATTTGTACTATACTGAGACATCTAAGACAGCTACTAAATGACTATGAATAGGTAGTTGCTTTAGTCAAGGCTTCTATTGCTGTGATAAAATATCATGACTATAAGCAACTTGGGGAGGAAAGGGTTTATTTTGGCTTACACTTTCACATCACAGTCCATCATTGAAGAAAATTAGGGCAGTAACTTAAGACAGGAACCTGAAAGCAGAACTGAAACAGATGCTATGGAGGTTTGCTGCTTACTGGCTTGCTCCTCATGGCCTGTTCAGCTTGCTTTCTTATAGTACAAAGGCCCACCAACCTAGGGGTGGTACTGCCTACAGTTAGCTGGCACCTTCCACATCAATCATCAGTCAAGAAAGTGCCCTCCAGACTTGCCCATGGACCAGTCTCAGTTGAGGTTCCCTCTTCGCAAATAACTCTAGCTTGTATCAAGTTGACGTAGAACCAGTCAGCATAGCAGGGTATACTGTGCAAATAGATCTCGCTGGAGATGGTGGAACAGAGTTTATGAGAGTTTATTACAATTTACAATAGCACCTAATTTAAATCTTATTTGTAGAATTTTCCATTAATATATCAGGCCATGGTTGACTGTAGGTAACTCAAACCATGGGAAGAGAAGCAGAGCATAAGCAAGACAACCATACCTCATTTAAAAAGAAATCATCCTGCATTTCTGATTTAATATAAGGGGTCATATTTGACTATTTCCCGAGGAGTAGCCCCTTGAGGATTTCGGTGTAGATTTAGGTAATTGGTGCACAGTAGAGTTTTCTCCAGAAACCTTATCATGCACTGGGCTTGAAACTAATGTGTTAATGTCATCTCGGTGTCTAAAATGGACTGTTTCATGAAGAACAGTAGATGTTGCGATATTAATATATTCTGTCACATTTTTCCATTCACAGTTGATTTCATAAAGTTGTAGGGAAGGACTTTATTTGACAAATGATACTAAGAAGGCCTGGAGCTTTGTCTTGGCCTCCCAGGGAAAGAACAGTAGGGTTGGAACCAAATCCCATGTCTCCATGACTTTGGAGTTCCCACCGCATTGAGAGATTGTTACTTTTAGCTTTAATTTCTGGCATGTTTTAATTGTGGTTACTCCAAATACTGATTTTGTGTATAGTGTGCCTATGTGTGTAAACTAATTGATAATTACAGGAAGAAGTAGAGTAGGACATAATTTAAAAAGTTTTCCATTCAACTATAAAGCACTGGTTCTCAACCAGTGGGTCACAAGCCATTTGACAAAGCTCTTTCCCCCCGGCCCCAAATTTACATTATGATTCATAACAGTAGCAAAATTACAGTTATGAAGTAGCAGCGAAAATAATTTTATGGTTGGGGGTCATCACAGCATGAGGAACTGTACTAAAGGGCCATAGCATTAGGAAGGTTGAGAACCACTGCTATAATACTAATATCAGTTCCTTATATAAATAATTATTCTCAGATTGATCTATCATGTAATTTTGCTGTTCATTAGGTTTCTTGTGTAGGAGAACATAACTGAATGTAAATGTATTGGGTATCTTATTATTTTAATATCTCATAATTTATTATGTATTCAATGATGCATTTCATTTACTTGTCTGTAATTGAACTTTAATTAGATATTTGAAAAGCTTTTGTTAAACTTAAAGTTGATGGAAATTTTAAGTGTTTTCTTTATAGTAGTACATTTTGTAAGAATGATTTCTCTGATTTTTAAAAACCAGTCTATCTATTTTGATGAACCAAATCCAGCACAACCAAAAGGTTCAAGCCCAGAGAAGTTACCTGACTGGGTAATGGGTGAGCTGGAGACAGGTGAACACAGATTAAATGAATCATGGCAGTTTTCTTCTGGAGAAGAGAACACGATGCTGTCGGCAAGTGATGTCCACAGGTATGCCATAAAGTTTAAATATTTAAAACTTTACTGTGTTTTTGCAACTGGCTCATATATTGACGCCTTTTCTTTTTAATAATAAGGTTTTGGTTTACATTATATTTTTGTTAATGTTGGAGGCTGTGAACAGATGTTAGGCAGATAAAAATAACAGGTTTTAAGAATTTACTACATATTTAAGTAAGATGTTATATTTTAAGTCATTTTATGAATATCTGTTAACTGTGTGTGTGTGTGTGTGTGTGTGTGTGTGTGTGTGTGTGTATTTCATTGTTTGGAAAGTGTAGCTAAGAATCGTAAATTACACAATAACATGTTTTTCCTTTATGACAATGTTAAGAACATTGCCAGTGACTTCAACAAAATGTAATACTCTGCACATCCATGTTGCATCTTCTGCTTGAATATCTCTTTCCCCACCTCACTGACTGGTGCTCACTATTTTCATTTAATGAAATAAAAATATAAATTTGACCCATTCAATTGCCTTTTTAGTAGAAGATTAAGCCTACATAGGATTTTAGTACAAATAAAATAAACTGCTAAGTTATAAAAATGTACCAAAAGGTTGTTATTGTTGCAGTATAATTTTTGGCCTTTAAGAGGGAGAGATTTAAATTTTGGCTTTTATTAAATTTTGATATTTCCTGTTGACACTGGAGTTTCTTGAAGTGTTAAAATATTGGGTATTGTCGTTTGAAATGCACCATACTTCATATTTCACTCTGGCCATTCTCTTGGGAATTTTAATTTTATGAATTTGTTTCTATTAACAAAGCAGTTTTTCTGTCCACTATAGTTTCTTTGGTCTATTCTTATTAAATGTGGAAATGTTGTTGGTAATTGGAAATGCATCCATTGTAGATGTAGTCTGGTTGAGTGTCTTTCAGACTTGTCATCATGATGGGGAAGAACAGTGAACACAAATCAAAGAGTCCATGAGATAATTTTATTAGAAAGAGGAAACAAACTAGAATGGAGAAAAAAGTGAAGGAAGATATGATAGCATTAAGAATATATTTAGAGGAGTAAAAAGTGAATAGGTGAGTTGTATTAAATGGTCTTAGTGCTTATTTTTGCATCCATAGAGAATTAAAATAAGATTATATTATATATTATATAAAATAACTTTCTGACCCTCTTGCCTCCACACTGTGGAGGTGGAGACAAGGGGGTCAGAAAGTTCAAGGTCATCCTCAGCTATGTAGCAAGTTTGAGGCCAGCCTGGGTTATATGAACCCCCTCTTTAAAGAAGAGTTCAACTAAAATTTGGGCTCCTTTCTAAGTATAATGGTGAAATGAACCTGGAGTTTGTGGCATGAAGGTGAACTAGTTACAAGTCTGTCTTGGCCCTTGACCATGGGTTGAAAATAGTAAATCTTTTTAGACAGAGTCAGTGACATGAGCAGATTTGTTTTGCTTCACTTGCACAGTGGTGTCTCCAACAGTGTTTTTGAAGGATTTGTCAAAGTTAGCAATCAATTTTCTTGTACTTCCTAAAAATCTGAAAACCTGGTAATCTTTTTGTAAGATAGTCGTGGGGTCATAGGTTAGAGATAGTTATAGTAGGTTGCTCTGTTACTGTAGTATGCTGTTAGCTGTAGGTGGAAGTTTCTCTCCTGCCTGCCTCTTCCCAAGTACCCAGCAGCCACTTCTTAAATAATTGACTCCAAGGCTTAGTATTACTTATAAATGCTCAGCTAGTAGCTCAGGCTTATTGCTAATTAGCTGTTACACTTAAATTAACCTATAATTCTTATCTGTTTTTAGCCAGGTGACTTGGTACCTTTTCACAATGCAGCATTCTCATCTTGCTTCCTCTATGTCTTACTGGTGACTCCTGACTCCACCCTTCATCTTCCCAGAATTCTCCTAGTCTGGTCACCCTGCCTATACTTCCTGCCTGGTCACTGGCCAATCAGCATTTTATTAAATCAATTCGAGTGACAAATCTTTACAGTGTACAAGAGCATTATCCCACAGCAGTTAATGAATTTCACATTATTTGTATATATTAGTGAGCATGGAACTTTTTTCTTTAAATTGTCCTTAAAGTGTTTTTCTGTTTTCATATTGTATCAAAAGTGCAGAGAAGAAGGATGTATGTAGAGGGATCAAATAATTCAAGAAAGGAAGTGCAGAATTTGGAAGCATAATCACTTCTCTGTTGCCTGCTTAAGCCCTCCAGATGTGATTTATAACATGTTTTACATGGGAGAAGTGCACAGATAGTTTTGATGCACTAGTCATGTGTGATTTTGCAAATACGTCTGAAGATTAAAGTGTGCATATTAGGATAGGAAATACATGACATTAACAGGAGTCCAGGTGAATGGACATTTTCTTCTCTGGACCACAAGATATATTTTGAGAAAAATACAGTGAAAATATTCTTTTTAAAAACAGATCTATTTTTATTTTTATTTATGTCTGTATATGTGTGTCTGTGTTGAATGTATGATGTGTATGGGGTTGCCCATGGAATCTAGAAGAGGGAGATGATTCCTTGGAGCAGGAGTTACAGGCAGTTGTGAGCCTCTCAACTTAGGTCCTGGGATCCAAACGAGAGTGCCCTGGAAGAGCAGCAAGAACTCTAAACTGCTGAACTGTCTCTCAGCCCCAGTGGGAATAATATTTACTTGTCACCCAGTCACTTTACTGGAAAATGAAAAAATAATAAAATCTACACATTAAAAATAATTTGTCAGCCAGGCAGTGGTGGTGCATACCTTTAATCCCAGTACTCGGGAGGCAGAGCCAGGATCTCTGTGAGTTCGAGGCCAGCCTGGGCTACAGAGTGAGATCCAGGACAGGCTCCAAAACTACACAGAGAAACCCTGTCTCGAAAACAAAAACAAAAACAAAATTTGTTTTATTCACTGTATTAGCTCTCTTTTTTTCATTGCTGGGACAAAATATTTGAGAAAAGGCAATTTAAGGCAGGAGGGGCTTGTTTTAGCTACAAGTTTGAAGGGATAGCGTTCATCAGGGAAGGCATGGTAGCGGGAACATAGGTGCCTGGTCACTTTGTGTCTGCAGTCAGGAAGCAGAGGAAGATGAATACTGGTGTCCATCTGACTTTCCACTTTTCCCTTTTTACTCCGCTCAGCACTCCAGCCCATGGGATGTCCTGCCCACATTCAGGTGGCTCTTCCTTTGCTAGATAAGCCTCTCTAGAAATATTCATAAAAATATGCCCAGAAGTGTATCTCCTGTGTGAATCCAAATCTCATCCACCTAACAATGAAAATTAACAATCACCGATATCTATAATCAAATGACTTTTAATGAAAAATAGTTACTTGATTAGAAGGCAATAGTTATTGATTAAATGATAAGCAATGGGAAAAACTGACTGTTGGCTCTCATCAATCCTATCCATCCTCCAGATCCACAGCCTCACAAAAGTCTGACATCCAAGTCTGTTCAGGTGACCCTGTCACCTCTTCCTATAGGACTCCATGTTTCTCAGTTGCAATCATTGCAATTGCAAATATTTAATGTCTGACTTTTCTGTTAGATTCACGAGGTAGGAATTTCACAGGTAGAAATGGTATTTTTCATTTGCAATTAATTTATTTTCAGTTCCTCATAGCAGATGTCAGCATGTTAGAAATTTCGTAAGTCATATTCATTGAGTTACATGTGTGCTTTAGTGAAGATTATTAGTCACTACTATATAGTAATTTACTATATACAAAGACCTTCTAAGGTAGGTGTATTGTGGCAGAGGTTATAGTTCAAAAGAATTTGGAAATTGAACTCTTAGAGAATGTAGAGGGGAGGGTGGCTTTTATAAAATGGTGGAGGAAACATGGCCATGCACTATAGAGGAGGAGCCTGTAACACTATGAGGCATGACACCGAAGGAGCCAGCGAGGACATGCTTAAAGGTCTTTCTGTTCAGGTCGGTGACATGAGGCTGATGGTCCCTTAGGGTCATAAAGTCCTTCTTAGGGTATTTCATACTCCTTTAATAATTATGGCTTGATTTGTTTTAAACTTTAAATTTTGTTGAAGCTTTAATCCACATGTATATTACTTAACAGAGATTTGTCATTTTACATATATGGAGACATTTAAAAGATAAAACTAACATTTATTTTAGCTGAACTTACAAAGATTGATTTGAAGGCCAGCTCCACATGTGCTTCAGCTCACCGTGGCCTGAGGAGCTCACCAAAGGCTCCCTTTCACTCTTCTTTGTGAGGTTGCTCCTTTTCTCTGAGTGGTCACACTGTGCTAACGACGAAGTCGCTATCTGTTAATGTTGACCTACTACATCTAATAACTTCTGTAAGAATTGTTTTAAAAAGTTTAAGAGGCTTCTAATATTTGACACATGTATGTTTTTATAGTGAATAATTTATTGTTACTTAGAACTGAAGTTTAATGCTACCTCATAAATTTTACAGCCACTTCAACTTGTCCTTTGAAAAACCTCTTTAATCTTAAAAGATTTTCCCCCTTAGTGTTTCTTTTTTGATCACTTTATAAAACCCTGCTTTACTTAGACCTTTTTGTATGTGAAGCATTTCTAATGGCATTTTAGATGATGCTGTTTGTGCCCTAGCCTTTTTATATTATTAAAGATGCAGAGTCCTTTTGAAGCCTTTTGTTAGGATCCCTATTCAGGGGAGATGACACCTTCCCTCTACCTTTATTCCTTTGTAGGCTGGAAGCAGCCTCGCCTCACACTCCCTGGAAGTATTATGAGGCCATATTTTAGCTCTTATTATCATGCTCCCTTTTTGTCCCTCAAATATACATCATGCATTAGTATATTTAGCATTTTACACCAAAAACTCCAGTACCAGTCACTCCTGAGATCCTCTGCTTTCTTTTTTGCATACTCCTTGGTTTATGTTCATGTTATTACCCATGTTTTCTTTTAGAAGACTTGCTGATCCAAATGTCATTACTATTTAAATTAAAATTCTGCTATTACGCTTTTGTGTTTAGTATCTGGCTTTTTTCTTGACAAAGAAATATTGTAGTTATATTTGGCTTTAGTTGGGTATGACTTTATAAGACCTTTGTAAGGCAATCCTAGCCATCAAGATCTGATAAGCACCTTGTTTTTATGATAGGTTGTCTTTAAGGGAGCCCCCAGAACCCAATTCCTGATATTCTTTCTATAATTTCCTCCCCATGATTATGGGCAGGGCCTGTGACTTGTTTCTAACCAATGGAGTGTGGCAGTGGTGAGGTCACTCTGATTGCCTTGTGCTGTGTGAAGCATCATCGTACTCTAGGTCTTGTTTCTAACCAATAGAGTGTGGCAATGGTGAGGTCACTCTGATTGCCTTGTGCTGTGTGAAGCATCATCATACTCTAGATCTTGTTTCTAACCAATAGAGTGTGGTAATGGTGAGGTCACTCCTGTGATTGCCTTGTGCTGTGTGAAGCATCATCGTACTCTAGGTCTTATTTCTAACCAATAATGTGTGGCAATGGTGAGGTCACTCCTGTGATTGCCTTATGCTATGTGAAGCATCATCGTACTCTAGGTCTTGTTTCTAACCAATGGAGTATGGCAATGGTGAGGTCACTCTGATTGCCTTGTGCTGTATGAAGCATAATCGTACTCTAGGTCTTGTTTCTAACCAATAGAGTGTGGCAATGGTGAGGTCACTCTGATTGCCTTGTGCTGTGTGAAGCATCATTGTACTCTAGGTCTTGCTGCCATGCCCTTTGTTGACTTTGAAGAAGTAGCTTCCATGATTCATGTAGCCACAGGGAACCGGATGTTGACAATCATGGAGGCAAGGAAGCAAGTTGAGGAGTCTGTATATGAAAACACAACTCTCATCGAATAATGGTTGTAGCGTTATGAAGTAGCAAGCAGAGGACCTAGCTCAGCTATACCTGGACTTTCACAGAAGTATGAGAAAATATGTGCATGTTATTTAAAACTCCTTGGTATGGTGTTATGTAACTATACATGATGGATGCAGAATTTTTCTTAATGTAGAAAACTGTGAATACTTGTGGAAGCCTCAGTGTAGAGTATGCAGAATGAAAAGTCAAGGTTTTGTATATTCTTTATTTCCTTCCTCATGAGAGGTAATCTCATCAATAATTTGGTATATATTATTCTTGAATAGGTACCTAACATCTATGCCCATGTGAATAAGAAATTATGAAATGTATATGCACCACTCTATAACTTTATTTTTTATTTACTTAGTTCTCAAAACCATTGCCATGTAGGTGGGTTTTCAAAAATATACTTTTTAACCCTGTTTCTACTGTCTTCTTTAATATTATAAAGAATACTTGGGTTCACATACTAATGCCTAGCTCATTGTATATCTTGCATTAAATATACCTGGGATTTGTTTTAATTGCATATGATAAGATGATATGGAGACAATTACCTTTAAAGAAGAGATTGTCATTCAGACACTAAGAGTAAGTACCATATCCTGCAGGGTCACGTTTTGCTCAGGAGGCAGAAGGAACAAAGGGGAACATAGGTAAACACACCCCTTAAAACTATAATGATGGGGTGCCTGAACTGGCTTACCCCAGTAATCAGATCGGTGAATACCCTAACTGTCATCATAGAGCCTTTCTCTAGTAACTGATGGAAGCAGATGCAGAGATCCATAGCCAAACACCAGGCTGAGTTCCAGGAGTCCAGTCAAAGAGAGAGAAGAGGGATTCTATGAGCAAGGTGCATCAAGATCGTGATGGTGAAACCTACAGAGACAACCAAATCAAGCTAGTGGGAAGTCATGAAATTTAGATCAACAGCTGTGGAGCCTGCATGGGACTGGACTAGGCCCTTTGCATACATAGCGAGACAGCAGTATAGCTTGATCTGCTTAAGGGGCCCCCTGGCAGTAGGATCAGAATCCTGGTGCATAAGTAGGCTTTTTAGAGCCCACCACCTATGATGGGACACCTTTCATAGCCTTGAGGCAGTGGGAGGGGCTTAGACCTTCCTCTAGTAAATGTACCAGGCTCTGCTAACTCCCCATGGGAGGCATTACCTTCTTGTAGGAGGGAATGAGGGGTGAGTTGTAGGGGAAATGCTGGAGGGGTGGGAAGAGGGGGATCTTTGATTGGTATGTAAAATGAGTAAAAATTTTCTTAATAAAAACTATAATGTTGGGAAGTGGTTAGATGGGGGGATCTACTAGTAGGTATGAAGTAAAGCAAAGATCTTGGAGTAGTGGTTGGGGGTTTTAAAATATGATTTCTGTGAGATACTATGGAGGTGAACAACTTTGGCCATTAATTTGGCCCAGGACTTAAAGATACCACCTCTTTAGTTATAGTATCAAGAATAGACTTACATACTTGTCTGTGTTTTAGACTATAGTGGATTCCTAGAAGATGAATCACTGTATTGGTGGGATTATTAATTGATTTAGTATCTTGTTCAATTGTTTAAAAAAGTGTATATGGGCTATCTTGGAAAGATATGAAAGATTTATAAAGATTTAAAAAGTAGTAGAGGTATAGTGAACTATATTTGTGTATAGAAGCGTTTTAAAGAGGTGGGGTGTGTGTGTGTGTAAAATTACTAAATATCACCTTTGGTTAATGGGACTTGCCTGGAGTATAGAGATAATAGCATTCTTTTTTGTATACATGTTTGTTATTTTTATTTAGTAAGCACACATTTATATTTTTATAGATACTGTCAAATTGCCTTCTAAAATACCAAACTTTTATTAAGATGTTTGGACATACAAATTTTTAATATTAATGCTAAAATTAATAAATTTAACTATGTAACAAATATGTCTGTAGATGTAACAAGTCTGTATATAGATTTAAACATAAGAAGGAAACTTTCCTTGATGAGTACATTGCAGATTTTGTGAATTCCACTTGTTTTCTAGTTTTTAAAGCAGGAAAGCCAAGTGAGGGCATTTGTGCTGTTTTGGGAGTGCCTAAGGTATGTTAGGTACTGTCTGGACACTTGTTCTAAGTTCCCTGGTTTGATCCTCTCTGTAGCCTGAGGCATTGCTCCTTTGTGTTTGTGGAGGTAGTAGCAGCCTCAGAAGGCTCACACAGCATTCCCAGCAGTGTGTCTGGTACTGGAATGCAGGTTCATGGATTATGTTTCCAGGATGCCTCTAAGCTTTAGGTAGCTTAGGCAGAAAATATGGAAATTTCATTTTTTCCTTAAAAGTTTAATATTCATGTAGTATTATGTGTATGGGTGTTTTGCCTGCCTGTATGCATATGTATGCACAGTGTGCATGCAGTGCCTGTGGAGGGCAGAAGAAGGCGTCGGGACCCTAGTAAGAGCTGACACGTAGGTTCTGAGGATGAACCTGGGTCCTCCGGAAGAGCAGTCAGTGTCTTGACTGCTGAGCCATCTCTCCAGCCTTTTGTCTGCTTTTTGGTCCATGCCACCTCAGCAATCCACGCAGTTCTTCCCTTGTCCATTGTTGTTTCCAGACTGAGCTGAAATGAGGAGGTTTGCTGTGGTTCAAATTCTACTTCTGATACTTGGCAACCATCTGTCCTCAGACGAGTTACTTAATTTCTCTAAACCCAAGTTTCATCATTTTGTAAAATGGGGTTTTCTGGAACTCAGTGTCAGAACAAAGTGGAACAATACATGTGGAGACTTCAGCATAGGACTTACTGAGTATCAGTTGCGGCTACTGCCATCCTTGGCTTGGTGGCTGCTGTTAGCACAGTTCATACAGGGACTCACTTGTCGTTGTTTGACTGTTCTTTTGTTTTGTAGTGATGAAATCCTCTCAGAGGATTATCTCAGATCCACTAGTTATCAACTGTTTTTAGCTTCTAGAAGTCATCTTGTGTTCTCAAAAAAGAAAAAAACAGTACTCAGGTGGAAAAATTCTATTTGTAACTGTACACTATCAAAAGAAGTTGTTGTCGTGGTTGTTATTGTTGTTTATTTATGAGACAGGAACGAATGTATCCCACACTGGCCTCGAACTTCCGGAGTAGCTGAGAATGAGCGTGAGTTCCTGACCTTCCTGCTTCTGTCTCCTGGAGTTTCAGGTGGGTGCTTATGAACTTATGTGGTCCCGGGGATCAAACCCAGGGCTTCATGTAGGCTAGGCAATCATTCCACCAACTGATCTGCATTCCCAGCCCTGTAAACTAGGAAAAGTATTTAAAAGGTGATTTGCAGGAAGCATATTTATTCAAGGGACTTAGTAAGTCTTACTTTCCAGGATACAAGGAACACAGTGTGGTGCACTGTGCTATACAGACATTTGCAGCTACATAGTAATGCGTAGATGCTATTTCATGTCATTCTGTATTCTTTTCATGCTCTGTCCCAAAGAAAGACATAAAGCTAACAGGTTTCATTCTTACAATTCTGTGAAAGAGGTTTAAAAAAAAAAGAGTATTGTTATTTCTGTAATTTTCCAGTGAAATATGATGTTATCTGATAGTTTGTCTTCAAGGTGCAGTTGAATTCTGGCATAGACAAAGATGGAAAAGAATACCTATTTAATAGCACTTACTTTTATTTGAGAGTTTAATTAAATGTTGGGAGTTACCATTTCCGGCTTTGTGTGTGTGTGTGTGTGTGTGTGTGTGTGTGTGTGTGTGTGTACACGCATATTCACAAGTACATGTTTATGTGGTGTGTGCATGTGTGTATGTAAGCAGGCAAGCATGTATGTTTGTGCATGTGGGGGCCATAGGTGGATACTGGGTCTTTCTCAACCCCTTTCTACTCTTTTTCTTTCGAGACAAGGATTCTCACTAAACTAGGGTCTCTTGCTGAGCCTGGAGTTCACTAGTTGACTAGGCTGGCTGGCCAGTACGACCCTGGGGACTGTGTCTGCTTCCAAAGCCCTGAGATTTCCCTGCTGCCTGCCCGCTCTTTATATAGTGCTGGGGATGCACACTCAGGTCACCATATTTGTATAGCAGGAACTCTACCAACTGCACCATCTCCTCAGCCCTACAGTTTCTAGTTCTTTTAGAATAAAATACTTTATACCTGTATGAAAGTAAATCACTCAATAAAAATATTACTACATTAAAGTTTTTCACTTAAGAAAACTGGGACAAAAAGAGTTAGAGAGTGTGCTGGATAGTTTTATGTGAACTTGACACAAGCTAAAGTCATCTGAGAGGAGGGAACTTCAATTGAGAAAATGCCTCCATAGTATCCGGCTGTAGGGCATTTTCTTAATTAGTGATTGACGGTGGAGGGCCCAGCCCATTGTGGGTGGTGCCATCCCTGGGCGGGTGGGCCTGGGTTCTATAAGAGAGCAGGCTGAGCAAGCCATGAGAAGGAAGCCAGTAAGCAGCACCCTTCCATGGCCTCTGCATCAGCTCTTGCTTCCAGATTCCTGCCCTGCTTGGTTCCTGTCCTGACTTCCTTTGATGATGAACATTGATTTGGAAGTGTAAATTGAATAAGCTCTTTCCTCCCCAAGTTGTTTTGGTCATGGTGTTTCATCACAGCAACAGTAACTCTACCAAAGACAGAGGGTGAAGGAGATTAAGGTTGAATACATTCTGGCCTCTGAACACTGCTTTACAGTGGAGGAGGCACATCTCTTCTACTTTTTGTAGAGGAGTTTCATGTTTGGTGGGAAAATGCATTTCTTTATCTATAATTTTATAAGGAGTCTAGATATTTAAAAATCCTAAGTTTGTCTACAAAATCAACTAACCTGGACTCATAGGGGCTCAGAGAGACTGAACCAACAATCAGGGAACCTGCATGGGACTGCCCTAGGCCCTCTACATATAAGTGACAGTTGTGTAGCTTGGTCTTCTTGTGGGACTCCTGACTGTGGGAGAAGAAGTTGTATCTGACTCTTTTGGAATCCTTTTCCTTATACTGGGTTGCCCTGTCCAGCCTTAATATGAGGGGAGGTGCCTAGTCTTACTGAAACTTTATATGCTATGTTTTGTTGATATCCATGGGAGGCCTGTCCTTTTCTGAAGAGAAATGGAGGAGTGGTGGATGAGGGGAAAACAGAGGGGAGGTGAGAGAGACTAGGAGGAGAGGAGGGTGGGGAAACTGTGGTCGAGATGTAAAGTAACAATAATAATAACAATAATAAATCCTCAATAGGAAATTTCTAGGTTTGTTGAAACATAATGACATACATAAATTTCAACATATCAAATTTAGGCTAATTTCATATCAATTGGAACTTACCTTTTAACTTTCATTGGGTCAGCTAAATGATATATGTATTCATGCTTGTAAGAAAGGACTTGGAGAATAATTATCCTGCTTTAAATGATTACAAGGGACTATAGTTTTTGTATGTTTGCTTTCATGAGGGTTTCCATGGCCTATTTGATGGTAGCTTTTAGTTTGAAATGAGGAATATAGCCACAGTCTGT
The DNA here is from genome assembly GCF_949786415.1 of Peromyscus eremicus. Taxonomy (NCBI): domain Eukaryota; kingdom Metazoa; phylum Chordata; class Mammalia; order Rodentia; family Cricetidae; genus Peromyscus; species Peromyscus eremicus. Next base: position 90,421,845 of record NC_081423.1, read on the forward strand.
CTTTATGGAAAATGTGCTTTGCTTTACAATGATCCTCTTCATATGTGGTTTCAAGGAATGCATTGTGGCAGAAAGCTGATATTCTCTGTGCCCTTTAAAAAGGTCTCCCAGTGTAGCTAGAATTTCCTTTGTATATGCAGTTTAATAGCATGGCCAGCAGAGGGTGATGAAGTACAATGAAGATGTGCTCTATTGACTATGTTGCTGTATTTGAAAAATGTTTTGCTTTTTTTTTTAAATTTGAAGATTATTAATTTGAATTTTTGTGTACTCCAAAACAGCAGTGTAATCTTTTTCTTTGTCAAACTCTGTTTTATATGGAGATGACACACTATAAATACCTTGCTGCCTGATTTAGGAGTAGGGATTTCGCAGGGAGTGAGTCAGTACCTTTTTCTTTCTTAAAGAGTCTATGACTGTTGGCATCAATGTGATAGGATTCATATTCACATTCAGTAGAGCCTCTTAAATATTATTCATAAAGAAATATTCATTTAATTTAAGAATACCCTTGGTGTTTGGGCAAAGATACATTTGATTGTAGCAATGGCCAATAGAAGTTGTGTGTGTGTGTGTGTGTTTGTGTGTCTGTGAGTGTGAGTGAGTGTATGTGTGTGTGTGTATGTGTGTGACACTGGTAATATAGTAGGTATTTTTCTCAATGGTTGTTGAGTGTTTGAAATGAGGCCCAGGAGCTGAACTTTGCATTCTGTGCTTAGTCTTGGCCAAAAGACTGAGAACCGGTGAATTTTACATTCTAACAGATTTAAATGGATGTATGTGATTAGTGGTCACTGTGATGGACATTGCAGTTCTAGATCTGGGTCGTTTGAACCATTGTAGAACCTGACCTATACAGAGAACTACTGACATGTTCTCTGTCCAGTGGAAGTGTGGTGGCCTGAGTCTAAGATTAGGCTCTGTGATAAGGGCTGGTCAGCCAATGGGGACCTTTTGTCTACTTCTGTGTTGCTCTTGGACACACTTTTTGTTGATGATAACCCATGAGCAGCATGAGTTGCTTTTCACTGGTAAGTCTCTGGCTTCTGAGGACCTCTCACTGACAAAAATGTCAGCCCTTTCCACCAATTTGTTTGGGCAGAACAACTAGTATGGAATAAGTCTGAGTACTTTGATATCTGAATATACCTTTGATGGTCTCTTATTCAGCTCTTGATATAAGTGTACTATAAGAACAAGTAGTGAAAACTGCATCCCATAATCATAAACTCCCTTTGCTCCTCATCAGTGTTGAATGTATTGAGTATCATTCTTAGATATTCACCAATGCAGGCCAAGTAGCAGCACTTACTTTCCCCACTGCTGTGCCTCATGCTATTTCTGGAAACCAGAGACTCTTACTTCCACAGGTTTGTTTCTCATCTGCAGTTTTTTTTTCTCTTTGTCATCTTTGTGTTAATGCTTTAGTGCTTCAAGTGTTTGGCATTGAACCGAGTCCTAAGTACCTGCTGGGAATGTCCTCTACTGTTGGTGAGTTATAGCTATACATGCTACCATGAACATTACGTGTGTGTGTGTGTGTGTGTGTGTGTGTGTGTGTGTGTGTGTGTGTGTGCGTGCAAGGTGGAGGCCAGAGGTCAGTTATTTTCTTCCTCAATTTTACAGGATCAAAAATCACCTTGGAGACAAAATAAAATGACCATATTGCTTCAAGTAGTGTACCTGTTAAATAATTTCTGAGATTTTGGTACCCTCGTAGCTTCTTTTTCTTTAAGATTACTTGCTGTCTTAGTCGCTGTTCAATTGCTATGAAACACACCATGACCAAGGAAATTCTTATAAAAGAAAGTATTTAGTTGGGGGCTTGCTTACAGTTTTGGAAGTTAAGTCCATTATCATCAGGGTGGGGAGCACACACATATGGTGCTGGAGCAGTAACTGAGAGCAGCATCCTGACTTGCAGGGGGGTGGTGCGTGTATTCCAGACACACCTGGGCCTGGGTCTGGCATGGGCTTTTGAAACCTCAAATCCCACCCCTAGTGACACACTTACTCCAATAAGGCCACACCTCCTAATCCTTCTAATCCTTTCAAATAATACCACTCCCTGGTAACTAAGCATTCAAATATATGGCTTTTGGGGGCCATTCTTATTCAAACCACCACACCCAGGCAATTCTTGTTTTATGTTTCCATATACATTTCATAATTAGTTCATTCTGTTTTTCATATATACCTCTGTTGAGAGTTTTGATTAGAAATGGGTTAAATAAATATAACAATTTAGAAAGAATTGATGTTTTTATAATATAGAATTGTACCAGGAATACTCCATAAGTAATGGTGTCCATTTTTATGGTTATGTAGTGATATCTTGTGGTTGTAATTTATATTCCCTAATGTCTATTGGTTGTATCTTTTCATGTGTGTATTGAACACTGCATGTCTTCTCAGAGACATACCTATTCCACTCACCCAGGATACAATAATGAGATAAGTGTTTCTAACAAGAGAGAGCTCGTGGAAGGTGCAACGGAGTCACTGAGTCTAACAGCTCTGAGATCTAGATGGGCAAATGCTAGATGTTCTTTTATCACATTTCAAGACCCAGAAACAATTCTGTATAGCATGGAGTACTTCTCGCTGGCTCTCTACCCACCTTGTGAGTTATTCTTTCTTTTTCAGTTGAGTCATTTTCCTAGTCTGTCTTTTTCAGAAGCGTTTTTTGGAGTCCAGTGGCCTATTTCATCTGCACTATCTTTCAGTCCAAGACAGTAATGATTTGCTGATAAAATTTCTCAAAAACCGTATAGATATCTTGTGCGTTTCTTTTGGGTTCAAACTATTAGAAGTCACATTTAATCTCTCTTAGAGATATGTCATTTTCACCTTTGAGTCTTGGCTAAGAACACTCAAGAGAAAACCTCAGTGGCTTCTAGGGGATCTGTTGCCTGACAGGATCTGTGAAGCACACATTTTTATCTTTTGAAAGGGCTCTGCGTGTGAATGCATAGTATCACCTGATGACTACTTTTGATCTTTTCAATCTTACCAAAAAGTTTTACACTTGCAAGTCTGCCTTTCTATCTAGGCAGTGCTCAAGTCTTGCTTGAATGCCATGTCTTAATTTACGGACTTTTGCTGGTATGAGAAACTGGGAATGAAAATTATTTGTTTGTAAAGGCTACAAGCCCTATGTTGGGAATGTTTTTAGCATGTGCTTGCTGGAACTAGAAACCTTGCTTACTTTACTTTTCTTTCCATCTTTTCTGCTTCAGCTAAAATAAGTTAGTTGCCATTTTAGTATTTACCTGGAATTTTCTTTAGTCTAGTATTAAACAAACTTATTAAAGATACTTTCTTATTTTCCATATTAAGATGATATTTGGCAAGCTTTTTGTCTTTCAACCATGTGGATTGGCTTTTTGTTCTGTGTCAAATACCATTTTCTTCCATGTCCTTCCAGCCTTCTTCATGATAGTGCATAGTGTAGCTGAAGTTTCCTCTCTGGGTCCCGCCAATCCCCGGCAGTCCGACAGCCCGACAGCCCACTTATAAAATAAACACACAGACACTTATATTATTTACAAACTGTATGGCTGCAGCAGACTTCTTGTTATCTAGTTCTTTTATCTTAAATTAACCCATTTCTATAAATCTATACCTTGCCACGTGGCTCGTGGCTTACCGGCATCTTCACATGTTGCTTGTCATGGAGGCGGCTGCCAGTCTCTCTCACTCAGCCTTCCACTTCCCAGAATTCTTCTCCTCCTTGTCCCGCCTATATTTCCTCCTGCCTGGCTACTGGCTAATCAGTGTTTTATTTATTAACCAATCAGAGTAACACATTTGACATACAGAACATCCCACAGCAGCATAGGTCCTTTTAGCTTCTGCCAGGTCCCTGTCCTAATTCTAGACTGGATGCTTTAGGTTTTAGTTAATGAACTGCTTCTAGGAACCAATTTATGTCTTATGGGTATATTACTCTGTGATGACCCATCTTAGCAATTAAAAGGACAGTGATTTTATTGCTTTGCTTATGTGTTGGCTAGATTCAACGAGGCCACTCTCCATGTTTTGATCTGGCCTGCACTGATCTGGGAACTAGACAGAGCTGTAATATTGAAAATAGTTGCATCCTTCTCTGGCGTCTTGGTGGTGGGATAGTTGGATGACTGGTGTCTTGGTAGTGGGGTGGTTGGATGGCTGGCATCTTGGTTGTGGGTAGTTGGATGGTTGGCAGGCCGTGCTCACCTCTGAAGACTGGGATCATTTTACTATGCTGAGCCAGAGTTTTCCTTGAATTCATGTGACTTTTCCATATGGTCTTAACTATGGCAGTCTTTTCTCTCCAGTAGGGTATTCAGACTACTTACATGGGTGGACAGCATCTCCAGTTATGTAACAAAGAATTCTCCAGGGCCACCTGAAGGGTTTCTCTTAGCACTAGTGGAGTGTCAGTTTGGTGCATTTTAGTAAGTAAAATGAATCACAAACCCAGCTCAGACACAGTGTAGAGGGGCTATACAAAGACATGAAAACCAAGTAGTGTGAGTTACCCCATCTTGGGATACTACGAATTCCATGTCTATCACAGATAACAAGGTCATAACAATTTAGTTACTAAGCCACCATAAACTTGGTTTAGGGTTATGGTTTTGAAGCTGTGTTATGTTTGTTCATGTGTGTGCTCGTATGCACACACTGTGTCTGTGTGTGGAGGTGAGTGATTGATATCAAATGTCTTCTTGTGCATGTATGTAATGTTATTTTTTTTAATTTTTTTTGTGGGCAGGGTCTCTCATTGAACCTGGAACCCTAGAGCTCACCAACTCAGCTAGACTGGCTGGTCAGTGAGCACAGGGTAGCTGCTGGTCTCCATCCCCTAGCTCTGGAGTGACAAAGTGTCCCACTGCTGAGGATCTGAATTCAGATCCTCACTCTTGCACAATAGTCTGTCTCTCCAGCTGCATTTATTACAGTATGTTTTGAAAATCATTCTCTCCCTGTCTCTGTCTCTGTCTCTCTCATACAAACACACACACACACACACACACACACACACACACACACACACACACACACTGCTGAGTCCTATGTATATATGCTTAGGACTGATCACTTGAGATCGGATAACCTATGAGAGGCTTCCCTGGAAAAGACAGATTTTCCCTCTCTCAGAAGCCATTAACTGTGGCTCTTCATAGAGGGGTGGGACCTGTGAGATTCCTCCTGTGGCTCATGAGGTTAGGGATCCTGAAGGAGAACCTACTGCTGCCCCTTTCCTAAAGGTGTGCAATTACTAACTGCATTTAAACACTTATCCTTATACCCACAGATCTGGGGTGTAAGGATCTCAGGAGTGGGTCGAAGCTCTCACCTCTCAGCACATGGAGACCACTCCAGAAATCCATAGCTGGTCAAAATGCAGTGCACAACGGCAGTCCGGTTCCTAACTCAATTGATTCAGCCACAACACAACCTCTCATGCACAGGGAACATCATGAAAGAGGGGGCTGGGAGACTGTAAGAGGCAGAGGACTGCGATGTCTTCTTCTGTCTGTAGCAGAGCAGCTGCTCCTGTGAAGTCTCAGCAGTGTAGCTGCCTAACTCAACATGCACAGTGACCATACCTGCTCAATCTTTTCTCAAGACCAAGGGTCTCCATCTTAGCTTTTGGTTTCTTGGTGAGACTGACTTTGATTTCCTCTTCTCCGTAGTTAGACTGTACTGTTTTTAGTTATCTCAAATCAAAACAAAAGTCAAGACAGGACTTCAGTTTCCATCCTTTTCATACATCTGCATCTTCATTCTAGGCAAAGGTCCAAGTCCAAAGGTCAGTCTTATGGCTCCTCTTCACCACGCAGTCTCCCTCCCTCCCTCCCTCCCTCCCTCCCTCCCTTCCTCCTTCCCTCCTTTCCTTCCTCCCTCCCTTCTTCCCTTCTTTCTTTTTTGAGGCAGTGTCTCTCTTCTAGTTAGCTTCATCTGTCAACTTGATACAGTGCAGAAATACCTGAGGGAGTCTCAGTGGGGTTATTGTCTGGATCAGATTGGCCTGTAGGCAAATCTATGAGGCTTTTCTTGATTGCTGATTGATGGAGGAGGGCCCAGCTTTCTGGTTGGTACCATCCCCAGGCAGGGTGTTTTGTTCTTATACGTTAGAAACTAGGGAGCAAATCCATAAGCAGTGTGATCTTCTGCGGTCAGTCCTGCCTGCAGGTGTCTACCTTGAGTTCCCTCAAAGATGGACTGTGACCTGCGAGTGTGAGATGAAGTCAGTTTCCCTCCCCAGATTGCTTTTGGCCGTGGTGTTTATTACAGCCACAGAAAGACACTAGAACAACCTCACTCTAACTGAGACTGAGCTGGAAGTTTGTAGCCCAGGCTAGCCTTAAATTCATGGTGGTTTTCTTGCCTTAGCTTTTTGAGTTCTGAGATTACAGGCATATCCACCATGCCCTGGTATGTAATCTATGTAATTTAGAATAGCATTTTCATTGCTATATTAAAAATTATACCAGTTTCTAGTTTTTTTTCTCCTTTTGGAATTCATATTATCCCAGTGTTAAAACTATATTCTTTTAATTGCTATAACTTTCTCCTAATTTTGAAATCAAAAGTTTCATGCCTTGAGCTTTACTAGCTTTTCTCCAGATTGTTTTAATTATATAGAATCTTTTTAGGTTCTGTGTAGATTTTAGGGTTATATTTTATATTTCAATGAAAAAAACCATCAAAGTTTTGATGTGTATTGCTTTGAGTAGTATAAATGTTTTAACAGCATCAATCTTTCAAGCTCATGAACATGGAATACATTTTTATTTATTTATGCCTTTTTTTTCCGTTTTTGAGAGAGGGTTTCTCTGTGTAGCTTTGGTGACTGTCCTGGATCTCACCTGACTCTGCCTCCCTAGTGTTGAGATTAGGCATGTGCCACTGCCGTCTGGCTTATTTGTGCCTTTTATCAGTGTTATATAGGTCTGGCACATATCTATTTGGTCACATTAATTTCTAGATACTTCTAGATAATTTCTAGGTAATAACATCTGGATACTGTTATAAGCAAATTTCCCTCCCCCGCTGGCTGCTGCACGCATAGCCCACATTATTCTTTAGCTCGTTGCATGGCCCAGGCTGTCCTTGAATTTGTGTTGCTCCTGCCCCTCCTGCCTCACACATGATACGGATTTTGCAGTCTGTGTATTTCCAGGAAAGTTTCCATTTTATCTAGGTTTCCAATATGGTGGCATACAACTGATGACAGTATTCTCTGGAAAACTTTTTTGTTTCTGATAAACTGCTTGTAATGTCTCCTCTATAATGTCTAATCTTACCTGAGTCCCCCACCCTTTTACATTAGTACCTGTAGTTTGTCATTCTGGTGATCTTTTCAGAAAATTAACTCTTGGTGGTACTGATTTTTCTATAATCCTTATTTTTTAAATTTCTGCTATAATCTGAATATTTTCTCCTGTCTGTAGGCTTTGGGTTAAGTTTTTGTCTGAGTTCTGAAGGTGTAAATTTAGGTTGTTGACTGGATTTTTCTTCATTGTTTAGACTCGTGTTGCTGGAACTTTTCTCCTCAGCATTGCTCTCACTTCATCTTGTCCATTTTATTATGTTGTAATTTTTCAATTGTTTCAGTGTTTTCTAAATTTCTTGCTTAATTTTTCTTTGATCCATTGGTTAAAGTGTGTGTTGTTTAGTTTCCCAGTTTCGCATTAGCATGGCCATTTTGTGACGTGCTTTCTAATGGTTTATAGTTCCTTTGTTAATTTCTTCTTTTATTGCCTTTCTTTGTGATTTGATTGTTTTTGGTTGTTGCAGTATGCTTTGATTGTTTGTCTTTATGTATTTTATATTTACTACATTAAAAAATTACGTTACCACACAACTTGCATAAATCATGTTCTAGTTATACTATGTTACAGTAGTCCATTTAACCCCAGTTTTACTTTCCACAGTCTTGGTTACTTATAGTGAACTGTAGTATGGGAATAGTAATTGGAAAATTCTATTTTTTTTTCAGAGATAACCATCCATTTTTTTATATTGTATAGTGATCTAGGTAGTATGATGAAATCTTGTGCCATTTGCTCCATCCCAACATGGATCTCTTTGTTCTGAGCATCTGTGGTGTGTTTGATATGCCATAGTTCTTTAGTAGTAGTGGCTCTTAGTGCATACAGATTTAGTACTTGAAGGCATCCACTGGGAAGGGCTTGGAAGGAACGTGTGTATTTTGAGTTTGTGATAACAACTTTGACTGCATACAAGAATTCTTTACTCTTATTCCTTTCACACATTTTTATTAATGTTCCAGTTTTCACCTTCTTACATTATCTATCATTAACAAATTACTGTAGTTTGTAGTTATTTGTAAGATTTATGTCTTTATACTGCACTTGAAAACAATGAATTTGCTAACATAACATTAATGGACTAATCTTTATTTGCCTGTGTAATTGTCTTTACTGGTGAGCTCTACACTTAAATGCTTATTCATGTTGCTTATTAGTTTCCTTTTGGCTGGGGAAACCCCTGCTGCATTTCTTTTAAGTCAGCTCTAGTGACAGTGTACTCCTTCAGCTTGTGACTCTGTCTGGGAAAGGCTTTGTCTTTCATAGAGGAAAGCTTTGCAGGCCATAATATTCATGGTAGTCCATTTTTTTCTCTTTCAGTCCTTTGAATATATCATCCTACTCTCTCCTGGCTTGTCAGGGTTCTTCAGAGAAGTCTCCTGGAAGTCTTGTGGCGGCTCCTCTGTATATTAGTTACTTTACTCTTTTTTATCTCAAAGCCCTCTTTTGACAGTGTGATTCATAATGTGTTGCAGCATAGCTCTCTTTTCATTTGGTTTGTTTGGAATTCTTCGAGCTACATAAATCTGGATGTCCTTTTGTTAGCAGATTCTTGTAAGCAGTCTTGCTGCCCATTTCTGCTTTTTCTTTTTCAATACAACAATGCACGATGGTCAGCTTGATGATACTTTGCAGTCCCTTATGCTTCCTTTACCGCCCCACCCCCATTCCTTTTTAGTTTTGCTTCTCAAACTGGATAATTTCAAATGTGCTGATTTTGGAGTTACTAATTCTTTTCTGTGTACTTCTTAATGGATGATGTTGAGGCCCTCTAGTTAATTAAAAAGAAAGATTACTGATTGATTTATTTATTTATTGTATGTGTGTCTCTCTGTGTGTGTAGGTACATGTGTGTGTGGATGTGGATAACTGTGTGTTTGAAGGCCAGAAGAGGGTGTTGGATCTCTTGGAGCTGGAGTTGAGGGGTGTTTGTGGGACCTTTGGCTCATTGTGTGAGTGATGGGATACAAATGCGAGTCCTTGTGATGGAGCAGCTAGTGCTTTTAACTGCTGAGCTATCCATCCAGCCCTCCCTCTAGTTCATTTTTTAGTTCAGTTTTATATTCTTTAGTCCCCATTTTTGTTTTTTCTTTAAAATATTTCACATCCAGTTATTTAAATTTTCATGCTCAACTTTTCCAAGCCTATTGACCATTTTGGTGATATTTATTATGTATTTTTGACAGATTTTTTTTTTTGAGTCTCGTTCCATAAATCAAGCTGACCTAGAACTCATTTTGTAGTCTAGGCTGGCCTCAAACTAAAAATAATCCTCTTGCCTCTGCCTACTGGGTGCTGGGATTACAGGTATGAGCCGCCATACTGGCTGCAGGTCATTCTTAGACTTCTGTTTCTTTAGTGCTTGTTTCAGGAGATTGATTTCTTCCTTTGTTTGGGCCATCATACACAATCCTTAACACTTTGTGTTGGTTTCTATGTATTTGGAAAACAATCCTCACTCCAGTCTCTGGACTATTTCTTTGTACAATGGGAGACCTTTAAGAATTGCCTGGAGCAGAGATTCTGGGGCCATTGCAAACCTTTTCTGTGGATGTGCCCTCTGCCTTTTATGTGCCCCCTCCTGAGGATTATTTTGCTTGGTTTTTCTTGTTCTCATGAGCTTGGAACCTCTCGTTTGCACTGGTGCTGCTCCTGTACTCTGGGTCCTCTGGAGCAGTAGCACCAGGGCCCGACTGTGGGTCCTCTGGAGCAGTAGCACCAGGGCCCGACTGTGGGTCCTCTGGAGCAGTAGCACCAGGGCCCGACTGTGGGTCCTCTGGAGCAGTAGCACCGTGGCCTGACTCTGGGTGCTCTGGAGCAGTAGCACCAGGGCCTGACTCTGGGTCCTCTGGAGCAATAGCACCAGGGCCCGACTCTGGGTCCTCTAGAGAAGTAGCACCGTGGCCCAACTCTGCCTTTCTCTTTTGTCTTCCCTTGTGCAGCTAGGTTCTACTTGACCCCATCAGAATATCACAACAGGTTAAACAAGTCCCTTGAAAAGCTCCTGAAAGGGTTTGAAGATCAGACATATTCTTGTCTTCTCTTTCCCTTCCAGTGGAGTCTTGAACCAGAGAAAGTGATTCTGTCTCTGAATGCATACCAATCTAAGGCAATAGCCTTTGTTCTTAGTAGCCCAGTCATCTGGAGAAGTCTTGAACCAGAGAAAGTGATTCTGTCTCTGAATGGATACCAATCTAAGGCAATAGCCTTTGTTCTTAGTAGCCCAGTCATCTGGAGAATTCTGGTCTCATCAGTGCCTACATCATCCTTGGGCATCCATCTGCAAGACCAGAGTGTTAGGTGTGTGTCCCAGCTCTTTCCCTCCCTGAGAGAAACAGAGTTTGGATAATTTAGTTACTCTGTGCTGAGCTGATGGGATGGCCTGACTACTGACTGCATGTGAGTGTTCTACCAGTTCCCAAACCTGACACTCTTTAAGAGCTCAGATTCAGGTGAGACTGGAATCAACTCAAAATCAAATCTTCCAGGTGGCATCTGGGAAATCAGTAGGGTGCTGTGCAGCCTTTCTCATTCCTCCTCACCCTGGGTGAAGCTGGGAGCTGGAGATCCCATCCACCATCACTTGGAGTTCTGTTGGGAGGAGGAATTATGTAAGAAGATGGAACAGATGTCCCCTTCTACCTGCTTTAATGATGTGCCTGCGCCCTTGCCTTTGGGGTAGGAGCCTCTTGTCTGGTGCCTCAATGGCTCACACTGGGAATTGGTTCATGAATTGAGAAAGGAAGCTCTGCAGATCCCCACTTTACCATCTTGGTGGCATTACTTCTTGTAGAAAGTTTCTTTTGTGGCGAACATTTAATTATCTTCCTTTGGGTTTTAAATCCCATTACATGAAACATTGCTTAGCTTTTTATCAGTACAAGGCAAACCTACATTCGCTGGTATTTGGAATACTTTGACAGGTTAAATATTTTAGTTAGTGCTAAGAAAAAGTAAAAGGGAAAATATGTATATTCTCTAGTTTTAATAGTAGTAAAAAGCATGTCAGGAAAGGTTACTAAGATTCCATAGGTGGAGTTTCTCTGTGTCTTGGCAGTTACTCCCAAATAACCACACAGATACTTATTATTAATTATAAATGCTTGGCCAATAGCTCAGACTTATTACTAACTAGCTCTTACAACTTAAATTAACCCATTTCTGTTCATCTACATTCTTCCATATGGCATGACCTCTCATCTTTCATCTTGCACCTCCTCTTTCTTCTCCATGTCTTGATGGAGACTCCTCTGATTCCTCCCTTCTCCTCTCTGCATTCTCTCTACCCCCAAAATCCTGCCTAGCTATTGGCCAATCAGCTTTATTAACAATGAGAGCAATACATTTTCACAGTATACAGAAGGATTATTTCACAGCAAGATAATAATTTTTTTCTCCCTGTTAACTCTGGCGCCCTGGAATTAACCCACCCCTTTACTAATTGGGCACAGGTACACCCATACATTATTTTGCTATGACCGTGTCCTATGTACCAGTTGTATACTATGCAGTCATCAGGACCAGGTATTCTGTGGGGCAGCAGCACTTGTTGTGCACAAAGAGACCTGTAGGGTTGGCTTTCCTCCTACTCACTGTCACACTGTTCACTCTGACCACTAGTTCAGTCACTGTAAATTTGAGGCTGTCTTTGTACATACCTAAGAGTTCAAGTTAGTTGTATTTCCAGTTGAAGACAGCTTCATGGTGTGGAATAAAACTTCTGGGCCTAGTATCCATTTCTTATGCCAGGTAGATTTTAGCGACGGTATTGACCTCCTCCCTACGCTGGCTTCTGCATGTCTCTGCTGTCCTTGGCCTTTGTTAGGGGCCTGTTTTAGGAACTTCTTACTGAGTTTAGTTTTGGATATGTTGAACTGGAGGTAGTGGTGTTCAGTTTGTATTTGTGATGGAGTTGGAGGCTAAGAGTAATTTGAACCAGGTTTGCAGATTTGGTAAGCAAAGCTTCCCCTTGCTATTTGAAATACCAATAGTTTATTGATTGGATTGACCAGGAAAAACAGAAAACATTAAAATAATTGAGGTTAAATGCAGAAGTCTAGGACCATCACATGTATTTGGTGGGAAGAGAGAGAGAAAAGCTACTGAAGGGTAGGTTGAAGGACAGGTCTGAAGGGTAAAATGAGTGAAAGTCATCTTGTAGTTACTTGAAAAATAAATGACAAGTTGGGGTAGGGATCTTTTCAGAAGATTTATTGTGAAGGGAAAACAGTTACTTGGTATCTAGGAGCAGGTACATGTGAATTAATAGTCTGTCCTTTTATAATGCTCCTGTGCAATAAATAGATAAATGTTTCAGGCTTCCTTTTTATTAATATTTTCTATGAGAAGTACTTTTAATATTTAACCATTTTTCAATTTTTAACTAGAGCTCTTTTTATGATTGTTTAATCAATTCTCAAAAAAGAACGGGCCATTGCTTAGCATGTCAGGTGTATCCTCTTATAAACCAAATTTGAAATGCTTGTCCAAGTTCAAGCATATTGACTAATGAAGTTATCCTCAAATTATTGCCTGTCTGTTTTTCTCTTCGCTTTTAACTATTTTATTTACACAGCTGAGAGGCTGTATAGACATATAAAAAAATCAGTGGTTTTCTTCAATACAGCTTGTCTAGATATTAAGCATTGCTTCATAATGAACCCAAAGGTTGCTATTTTGTTAGTCTTACTTTACCCTAAACCTTACATTACTTTAGTACTGTCTTTTTGATCTAGTGGTTTGCCTTTTCGGGCATTCATTTTAAATTTGCCTTGTTTATTTATTGTGTTTGTGTATGTGTGAGGGTGTGTGTGTCACAGTATTCACATGGAAGTTAGAGGAGAACTTTGTGTAACTGGGTCTCTTTCCCCCTTTGTGTGGGTTCTGGGACTCAAACTCAGGCATGCCCCTACATTGATGGCAGCGAGCATATTTTTTGCTCATCTGTCCCTTCTGTCATTTTCAGATATTCTTATGGCTTGAAGCTTGTGAAGGAAAGAAATTCTGATGTAGTTTATGGTTGAACATTAGTTATTTAAACTAAATATATGGATGTCCTCCCAACTTACCTTTGGGAAATAGGTTCTGAGAAACTGTAGGTTTATTCATCCTTATGTATGCTCTTTGTTCTGTACTCCCATGCTGATGACAAAGTTCAATGAATTGTTTATTTCTAGGCTTTTCTCTTTAATATAATTTTCAGAGTGTTTTCAAATGCAGTAATTATAGCTGCCAAACCAAGACTGGCAGAGTGTTTATGCTTACTAGTCAGTTTCTGTTTCCTGTCTGAAGCTGTTGCTCAGGCTGTAGTTATTAAATCATGTATGGAAAACTGTGGCCTAATGTGTAATATTAGAAAACAGTGTCTTATAGGATATTTCATAGTAGAGAAGAGCCTTTTGGTAACATCTGTTAAAAGAATTTCCCTTTTCTAGACTTACATTTATATTATAAAATATTGATGTGTTTGGGTGTTCGGTCTACATGCATCTCTGTGTAACAAGTGTGTGACCTGCTGTACGTGGATGCCAGAGGAGGGCAGATGATTCCCTGGAACTGAATTAGAGGTGATTGTGAGCTGCCATGTGGGTTCTGGGAATTGTCCTTGGAACAGCAGCCAATGCTCTTAATTGCTGAGCCATCTCTCCAGCCCTAGACTTACAGCTTTTTGCCTGAATTAACAACAGCTATTTTTAAATTAATAGCTTCTGGGTTCTGTGGTTTCTAATATGGTTTCAAATTAATTGAAACTTTAAGCAATTGGCAGTTTTGTTATTTTATATATTCTAAGATTTCATCTTGAATGTAACAAAATTTGCTAACCTAAAGACAATGTTTCTTTAAGAATGTATATTTCATTTACTCTTTCCTTAACACTTGGGAAAAGGAAAGGAAGAGAAATGATTAAAATACATGTGGTTAGAATCTCCCTTGAAAATAGCATTTGTTTTTAAGGAAATATATGGCCTTTATGTGACATTTTACTTATCATTTAATGTAAGTGAAATAAAATATGAGAAGTACAAATGGTTATTCATTTGTTACGTGAATGTTTTTCTTCTGTTGAGTGAATCAGCATTAATATGAACTATCATCTCATTTATAAAGGTGGGCAATGCTAGCTTTGGGTATTCTCTGTCCTCTGAGCTCTCCATAGTTTAACAGTTACTATTTTGGTCTCTCAGTAGAGAACAGTGCACTGAAAAGCTTCGAACGAGGTCCCATTCCATGAGTCCAACTTATGGAGAAGACAGACAACATATTACTTCAAAGATCTGTGTAAGATCAGATTTTTACTTCTATTGGTTCTATGTTTTAAAAAGAATCTCACAGTTTGTTTCATATTGTTAAAGTTCCAATTAGTATTTAAAGTCTGAAGTTAAAAAATGAAGTGTGAAGGTTCTGGTGGATGTCCAAAAGAGCATTGTGATTCTGCTTGCTCACTGATGCTGAACTATGCTGGCCAGCCCATCATTTCTCCTGAGCACCAGAAAGTGATGTTGAAACATCCTATTTTTCATTCCTCTTCTCCTTTACTCAATTCAGTAATCGAGTGATTAGATTCCCAGTGATCATAAAATTAAGAAGTGAATTAATTTATAGTGATGAAAGAAATGCTTTTTAAAATAAAGATAAACTGTTTATATATTCAGATACAAATGCCTCTCAAATCAGTGTGCTTATCATAGACTGATTTGAATAAACTGTGTAAAGGGAGAAAATGTTCTTATGTGTAGTCATTATTACCTAATGCTGGCTGTCTTAGGTTATGTGACTTTGAGTTACAAGGAAAATCATGAGTTTACAAAAAGGCATATAAAAGGTCAGGGGCCACCATTGGAAGTCATCTCAAATTGTTAAAGGTAGAAAGAATAGAAACTCCTTGCTTTATTAACAGAGACTAGGGAAATTAGTAGAGTGTCAGACAGTGCTTGTTTTCATTGCTGTGTTTCAGTGTAAATGTCATGGGTAGATCCGCCCAGTGTTTAGCAGCCAGGTGCTCCTAAAACCGAAGCATGTCCTGGCAATAGAGCCTAGCTCAGAAGAAAGTGTCAGGGCTGTAAAACAGTTGTTACTCTATTTGGCTGCACCTAGAGTTGTCAGATCATTGGTCATTTCTCTGCATAGCTCCTAGGCTGTCTTTAGTTGATTAGTTTTAATTTGGTTGATACATGTGTAATACTATGAATTATACAGGAGGAAAGTAGAATCACATAATTGCATTTTCATGATGCGAGTCTCGAGTTTATTTCTCTTTTTGTACAGTGTATTAGTGAGAATTAATTTAAGAACAAAGGGTTTCTTGGCCATCAACACAAAACTTCTCTGTTAACTAATTTTAAGGAGAGTAAATAATTCATCTTTTCAAGTTCCCCCCTGCTTTCAAGCTACTGTGGTACACCACAATTAAAACGCTTTGTGGAAGAAACTTAAAGAGAAGAGTCTGGATTAATTTTTGAAATATTCTTTTGATTTTTTTTGAAATCTAGTTACTTTGTGAATATATTGTTAAGGCATCTCATTGCCTTAAGCATCTGTACTAAACAGTCATTAGTTAGAGACTAGTTTAGTTGTCCTCTGTGGGCAAGACCACATCACCAAGTAAGTACACAAACACTCGTTACTTTGAATGACTTATAGTTTGTCTTGTTTTCTTTTCTTCCTCTTATTCTCCCCTCCCCCATTTTCCCTTCCTCCCTTCTCCTTTATTTCTTCCATTGTTCCCTCTTTAATTTATTTTTCTCCTTTCTTCTTACCTTGTTTTATTTTGTATTTCAGGAAATTCATTCAAAAAAGTCTCCAATTTCTTTGGATGAGAGTGACATTGATGCTCGCCTGAATAGTTGGAATCTTGGGGTAAAACCAGTATTTTTTTATATACATATCAATGTGGCAGAGTCATACTGTGTATAGAAAGCATCTTAACTAATTTAACTCTATTCAGTGAACATTGGTTATTAAACATTTATTACTGTTTTGGCCCTGAAAGAATTTTAAGTAAGAGAACATTCCAAAGAAATGTAAAATGTCCTTGGCCAACTTTCTTGTTGATGAAATAAGTCAGGCACATAAAATAGCTAAATAGCAATTGAAGATGATATATTACAAAAATACCAAACTAAATTATACACAAAGTAAAGTAGAGTTGCATGTCACTTAACATCCTACATTCCATATCATCGGTGATTTCCTTGCTGTGTGTACACGAACCTAGATTGTGTAGGTTAACCACTGAGTGTCACCCTCATGACCTTATCAAGAGGTGCAGTAAAGCAGGATGTATGAGGGCACTGATGGCTTAATAGGACAACTTAAAAAAAAGTCTTTGTTTTCTTTCCTTCCTTCCTTTTTTTTTGTAAAGAGGTAAATGAAAGGTATGGTGCCTATGATATCACTTCACTGATGGAACTTTTCAGTGCTATACTATGGAAGCATCATTTTACAAGTGCTTTGTTGTTCATGATGTTGTTATGTGGCTTGTGAATGTGCTGTGGTAGGGGGGAAAGAAGAGAATGAGAACATGAAGAAAGTCATTCAGATTAAAAAAAGAAAAACACAAGGAAGCTTCAGGGAATGAATTGCCATGATGGACAGAGATTTTCATGTACAAATGTCACTATGGACATAGGTTTCTTTTTCAGGTTCTTGGTTTAGTAGATACAGAATTTAAGAATTGACCCAGAAGGGAATTTGAAGATGATTAATTGGAGTCCAAGAGGGAAAAGGAGCCCTGAATGATAGGCAAGGCAAGCTAGAGATCTTGGCAGCTACCATGGGTAAGGAGTAGGACTAGCTTTGTCTAGAATTTAGGAAGGGGACAGGTCTACAGTGACAGTCTGTGAGCAGCTGCCTTGTAGGGCCATGTCATTTATAAAGAGCCACTTATTCCAGGGGATGTCTGCATACTGGTGTTTATGTGCCCAGATGGAACCTGTGAAACAGAGGGCGTCAGAGGACTCCTGGGCATTCCTTTTCTGCCTGATGGCCCTTCTCACAAAGGGTGGAAGTGTTTGCATAGGTAGGCAGGAGGAATTTAAGGCAACAATAAATGTGAAAAAGATTTGTTGCTGTAAGTGAACCAAACTGGTTGTATGGGATTGTTCCTAGGTATTATTATCTAGGGATTGGGTAGTTAGTGTTGATAGACTGGACTGTATTAGGTGTGAAGTTGAGACTTTACTGTTTTCATTTTCTCTTTGAGACAGTCTCCTTATGTAGCTTTGGCTGGCCTAGAACTCACTATGTAGCTGAGGCTGGTCTCATACTCCTGGGTAATCTTTCTGCCTCTGCATGGCGAGTGTTGAGATAAAGCTGTGCTCTGTCATGCTGGCTGAGAAGCTTCCTTTTGGATTTCAGGTTATAACGAGACCTGGAGGTTTTCTCTCTCCTTTTATATTCTATTTTTCATATACACTGTTCATTTGCTTTGAGGACATTAAAAAGGATTTCAAATGATTTTCATTATGTTTCTGCCACTTAAGAATTTATATCCCAGCACTGTAAGAATAAAAAGAATTTAAAATTTTAAAGATATGAAAATCAGAGGAATAAAGTTGTCACAAAATGTTAGCACAGAGATTAACATTGTTATACAGGAGAGGCCCTGAAATCTCTCTGAAAATCTAAAATCTAAATGCTCTCCAAATGGAATCTGTGAGTATCACTGGCACTCAAAATATTTTAGAATTTAGAACATTTTGAATTTTTGATTTTTGGATTAGATGTACTCTGTTGCTAAAATTTATGAAAATATTCCAAAGTTGAAAAACTTCTGATTCTGTACACACCACATAAGAGATATTTGACCTGACTAAATATTTCTTTTCTTCTATATGACTTTATAACATTCAAAATTTAAATAAAATTGGATAAATTCAGTATGACTTACAGCTTTGAATTTTATCTAAGTTTATAAGCATTAATTTTTCTTTTGTATATGGGGTCTAAAATTGAAGTATTCTGCTTTTACTGGATAGCCAAGTTGCTCTCAGTTTGTTGCTAATATGAGTTCTTGACCAGAATTGTTGTATTCATATTTTGTTACTTAGGTTACACTAAAACTTGAGTATCATTCAGAAGATTTGTAGCAGTTTCAGCCAGCTAACAAATTGTCCATTTCTTACTCATCCTAGTCTTTAACAAAATGCTTTAGGCAAATTTTGTTAATGACATTATGAAGGCTATACTAGATGTGAGTAGACACAAAGAAAGTAGACTAATTACCCATTATGTGTTGAGAGTGCAGCGTGTGTTAGTGTGGCAGCTGCTGAATGGGAAGGGCAGGAAGGAAAAGCTGTGGAAGAGTAAAGGATGTTCAGTGACTGACCGGACTGAGAAATGGAAATATTGGCTTGGCCACTTAATTGACTATCAGGTAGAAGAACTTATTTTAAAACTTAATTTTATTTTAGACTGGCCAAGTTTGAGGAGATGATAAGATTAATTGTGGAATTAAAGGCATGGAGCTCATGAAATTCAAAGGCTGCCAGCACCTTGTGGACTCACTGTAGTGGAGCTGTTGCCAAGAGGCAAGAGCAGCTCTGCTTTTCAGGGACTACAGAGAATAATGGGGCGGATGAAGATGGAGAGAGGAGGGTGTCTGTCCTGGATGGACAGTTAGAAGGGTGGAAACAAGATGTGAAATGAAGGCAACATGGCTCTCCTATTAGTTTTGGGAACAGGCTAGTTACAGAGAAAGGGTAAGTGGAATTGTCGGGCAGGAATACAGTAAGCCCGAAGGAGAACATGTCATGTTTGAAGGTGCAGGGGATGTTGCTATTGGAGGGAAGTCCAGTTGCCAGCATGGGAGAGCACAGGAAACTCCACAGAAGGACAGATGGCCTCTGCTAGAGAGCATCATCAAAGAAGGGAATGAAACCCTGGTGCTTTTCTTTTCAACTTGCCTTTGCCCTGAGCCTTTTGGAGCTTTGGATGCACATTTCTTAGTACCTCCCTTTCGTCGTGATTATTTAACTGTCCAGAAAATTAAATCTTTCACATAAGAAATTTTTTTAAATATCTAAAATATTTTAATGTAATGCTTTAAAACTAGTCCTGCTTGGGAATTTGTTTTGCTGTTTTGTTATTCAACAGATTTACAAATCCTATAACATAGAAAGGCTTTACATTCTTACAGACTTATACTGCATCTGCATTAACCAGGCTAGCCTGTATCTCTTGGTCAGAGTGGAATAAACTCTAATGTTAGTAAAAAGCTTGGGGTTTGTTTTCATTTCATCATTCAGTTTCATCTGTGGGTGTCTAGATAGCTTTGTTTCTTTGTCTCTGAAGGAGCAGCTTGCAGCTAGAGTTGATCTGTGCTGTGAGGTAAGGCTGCGTTCTTGACATGGCCGCCACCGCCACCATTGTCGGTACCTTCTTCCTTCTGATGCTGGACTTGTTCTAGAATTTGGATTTTCTAGAATTTGTTAAATACATTTTTTTTTCTCAAAATATGCTTTCTTTTTTCAGGAATATGTTAATTTTTTTCTAGTATATACTTGAAGTTGAGATTTTTTAAAAGTAGTAATGAAAGTTTATCTCTCATTTAAATCTCCTTTCTGATTTCTTGTCCATGCTGTTAAATTTCTGCCCTGATCTTTAACTTACTTCTGTACTTCATCATCTGTTTATTTGAATCCTTATTGAGGTTGCTCATTCTTCAAATTAGCTTTGAGTTCTTAAGCATTCCATCCATTCCAACATCTTTGGATCCAGTTATTAAAAATCTGTGAACTTCTAGTGGAATCAGGCTCCTTATTTTTTCATCTGACTTACACTTCTGAGTTTCTGCTTGTATATCTGTGGGAATGGATAGGTCTTCTATTTTTAATTAAAGGTCTTATTAATGAGCATCCTTTTAGTTCCCAGTACCACTCAGAGAGGAGAAAACAAACTACCATCATAGCAACAGCATCCAAATAAAGTAGATATAGAAATACAAATAAAGTCAGGTAAAGCAAGCTGCTTCATCATTACAGGTGGTTATGAGCTACACTGTGGCTGCTAGAAATTGAACCCAGGTCCTCTAGAAGAGCAGCTAGTGCTCTTAATTGCTGAACCAACTCTTTAGCTCCAATAAATATTTTCTTACGTATTTTTAGAATGTGTTTATGAATTTTCTTTTATAAGTGGAGTAACTATAACAACCAATGGCAGTTACTATCATAAACAAATTAACAGGAACTCTCATCCCTTTTCCTGTTTTCTATGGCTAGAGGTACATGGGAACATTACAATGCTGACAGAATGAAAAGATTCCACTACATGAAGGTTTTGAATCGCAGCACCAAAATCATGGTCATTACTGTTTGTTTAAAAGAAAAATAACTCTTTGTAGGAAGATCAATTTTACCTTAAAATGTATTAGTTACTCTTACATTGGGATTGAAGTGATAATATTTGAGACCATTCATTCACATTTGTCTTTCTCCTATTTCCTCTCATTTCTTTCAGGCTTTCTCTTCTTTGTCCTTTGTGTACCCTCCCTCCAGTGATCTCACTGAAGGGATTGAGAAAGTGCCTGGCATTGGTTCATAGAGCGTCTTGAGCTGCGATAGTGTTCACCACGGGCCACATCAGTTCAGCTACTTCATACAGTTTTATCTGGGCAATCTAATACTTTTCCATTTATGTTAGAAACGCATTTTCATCTTATGTCTTAATCTTGGGGAGAAACCAAGTTGAACATATTGGTATATTGGACTTCTCTTTTTTCCTGTGATATTTCCTACATGAATAAAAATATCAGATTTTGTGAGTAGGACAAGTCATCTTAATGAGAATTCTAGGGGCATTTATGCAAAAAATTTAACATTTTGGGAAGATTAATTTCCTGAAAGTTTAAAACTGTCTGGAAATATGTACTCACTATATTAAGATCATTTCTATGTGGAAAAATATGAGTGATTGTTTTCCTAACATTTTATGTTTTCTAATTTTTATATTAAATAGTTTTTACTCATAAAAGCAAACACAGCCATAAAAATATTTATAGCACTTTCCCAAGCCTGCATTTGGGAAGTGAAACTATATTCAGAGTTTTATTTGAGAAACTAACATTAATTTCTTTTAAAAGTGAGTATAAACTTCCGTTTCACTCCACAATGAAATAAACCTCTTGCAGCTTAGCTCCTGTAACTGACAACTCTAGACAGAGTATGGAGGCAGCCGCCTGGGGATGCTGACAAGTAAACAAAGCAGGCCAATGGGAGAGGAACACAGGCATGGCTGATACAGCAGGCTGTTTCCTTGGTGCCTGTCTGCATATTTGCTTTTCTTATTTAACTGCCAGCTTTGACTCCAGGGTAGGCAAAATTGGGGAATTGTGGAGTAGGCTTAGATGGTTAAAATCCACAGAAAAACCCATCTTTTCAGCTAGAGGTCTAGGAAATAGACAAGGAGAACCAGTGGGAATGCTACCTTCCTTCCTCCCTCCCTCCTCTTCCCTCTTCCCTCCCTCCTTCCTTCCTTTCTTTTCCTAACCTTATCCCTAGTCCAGCCTAAAACCCTGTTGTGGTGCAGTGGCAGCGAATTGGGCCTGTCAGTACAAAGCCAGGGAACAGTACCTCTGTTGCACCAAGAAGACTGCCATGCAGGTTACATCTGTTTCCCTTGTATTTTCTCTCATCACTTGGCTCTGGAGTGCTCAGTCAATGGGGCTGTATGATATTCTAGTGACACAGACTTGGAGGGATGTAGCTAGAGTTTTCCTGCCTTGCCCACAGTCAGGACAAATCTTTGTCACCCGCCAGTCCCACAGCTGCTCAGACCCAACCAAGTAAGCACAGAGACTTATATTGGTTACAAACTGTATGGCCATGGCAGGCTTCTTGCTAACTGTTCTTACAGCTTAAATTAATCCATTTCCATAAATCTATACCTTGCCACATGGCTCGTGGCTTACCGGGATCTTCATATGCAGCTTGTCATGGTGGCGGCTGGCAGTGTCTCTCTCACCCAGCTTCCTGTTCTCTCAATTTTCCTCTCTGTTAGTCCCGCCTATACTTCCTGCCTGGCCACTGGCCAATCAGTGATTTATTTATTGACCAATCAGCAACACATTTGACATACAGACCATCCCACAGCAGAGGGAGCTCAGCATTTTGGCCTATGGGACTGAAAAGGAAATGTTCAGTGCTAATGTGTGGGGTGATCTGAGAAAGCGGGGAGATGTGTGTGTGTGTGTGTGTGTGTGTGTATAAAACAACATACATTTGACCTTTTGCCATGGTGCCTTTATTAGGAACACATTCAGAAATATCATAGTAAAATTTTAGAGAATTGAATTATGACTCAAACTGTTGCTGTAGCCCTGGATGGTACATCTATGATAGCTTTGTAGGGTCATGGACAATAGAACTGGACTCAGAACTGTTTTCCATGGAAGGGGTAATAGAACTAATAGTGGCAGTTGTCCACTGAGCAACAAACCATCCTTGTCACCATTTTTGAGTCTTACAACGTGACTATAATGGTTTTAATTATAACCCCTCAGATAAAGAGATCTAACTAGAGACCAATAACAGAAATGGTGTGGGCTAGAGCCACTCAGTAGCTAGAGCTATTGACCAGTATCTATATAGCTCTTGATTAAAAACTGAGAGAAGAGAGAGGACTCCAATCTTCTTGGTCACAGCTAGGTTTAGTTATCACCAAAGCGTAAATAAAACTGGCATGATGGTGCATGACTACAACACCAACACTTGGGAGGCAAAGCCAAGAGAGTTAAGAGTTCAAGTGCATCCTCAGCTAGATCATGAGTTTGAAACTAACCTAGGCTATATTGTACTATGTCTTAAAAACAAGTGCATACTTGGAAATTCCACAAAAACTTATCAATTCAATATTATACTTCTGAAAATTTCAGAATTAGAAAATACTTTAACTTAATAAACAGTGGCAAATCAGAATTTGTGGGAACCAGCTAAAGTAGGTCTTCATGGAAAATTAACAGCATGGAATGCTTATGACATAAAAGAAGGTAGAGGAGTCTTATCCCTTGAATTAGCAGCATTACAAACTGTGGAGACTTGCTCTCTTGCTAAGCAGCACAATTGATGAGAAATATTAACAATATATGGAAATCATCCTAAGGGCACAGAGCAAATGATTACATGCTTATTCAAGAAAACCAATTATAGCTTGTTAAGAACAGCAAAACTCTGTGGCACTTAGGCCATGACTTACTATTGTTCTCTCCTGTCACTCTAGCTCAGCATTATAGAAGTCACATCCTTACTGGGTGTGACCAAGAAGATAGTAATTCTCTCTCTTCCCTTCCCTCAATTCCCAATCTGGAGATATTGTATGTCCTAGGGAACGGTATGCTGCCAGCATTTTGTAGCCATTTAAAGTCTGAGTTAAAAGGGTAAGCTTCTGGTGAATGTAGCTGAGTGAGGGGTGTGGATGCCTTTCTTCACTCAGTCCCCATTCATAGAACATAGCCTTCCATTCATAGTGCAGATTGCATATCAAGGGTGGCAAGCCAAGAAGACCAGCGGTAGTGTATCTACATGGTGCCCATAATGGCCCAGAGATCTAGTCCAGGGCCCAGGCAGTCCAGAACAGTGAGGTCAGTTCTACCAAGAACTCAGTGTATTGGAAACTGTGTAAACTTCCTAACCAGGCCCAAGGAAACAATGGAGATTTTGATGGTAAACTGAACTAAATATCCAGTTTAGCAGAAATACAAGGAATGGAAACATCTAAATAGAGATAGCCCTGCTAAAACCAATGGCATCCAAAGCTGATTATGTGTATGACCAATATTGTGCCTACTGAAGAGTGACACCAAGTCTTTATGCTGTGAGTGAAACAAACTACACAAAAATAGTCCGACTAAGCTATGAAATAATTAACAAGTAAGCAACAGCAGTTGCTTCTTAACAGAGGGGTCAGAATCTGTAGTTGCTATGTTGTAAAATGTATAGTTTTCGAGAAAACATACAAGCCATACACACAAAGAATTACCAGTGAGTGACCTGGACATTGGGAAAAAGTCAGGCAGCAGAAATCACTCAGGGATCCAGAGGCCAGATTTAATCGATTTCAAAGCAGCCATTATAAATATATTCAAAAAAAGGGGCAAACCATATGTAAAGAAGTAAAGAATGCAGTTATCACCATCAAATGGGAATAGACTCTCAGTAAAAAATAAAATAAATATATATGAATTACGGGAATTTAATCTGTAAAACAGAAAGAAATGATTAAAAAAATAAACATTGTTTCAGAGAATATGGGATGCCTTTAAATATATCAGTATAACATAGGCATAATGGAGGTACTAGAATGAGAAGAGAGGGGGAAAGGATCAGGAATATATTTGAAAACATAATGCCTGAAAAATTTCAAATTTGGTGAAAAAAACTGATCTATGCATTCATAAAACCCAGTGACCTTCAAGTAAAGCTAAACACAAAGATTATGTGTAGACACCTTGTAGTAGAAATATTGGAAGTAAAAATGATGAAATCAGTAAGAAAGAAAAGAACAAAGTACTAAGTCATCAAACTGTCTAAAGAAACCAGAGCAAAGAGGACAAGTTAACCCAAAGCAAGTAGATGAAAGAAGTAGTAAAGATTAAAATAGAAACAGAAGCAGCTGAACCCAGAAAAGCATTAGAAAAAAAATAAATGAAACTAACAGCTGGATCTTTAAATGACAAATAAACTTAACAAGCATTTATCCAGACTGACTAAGAATTAAAAAAAAAAGCTTGCTAATATTAGTACTGAAAGAGGAGATAGACTACAGAACCTACAGATGTTCAAAGTCAAATAAGGAATTACTGCAGATACCTCCGAGGGCATAAATTTGACTGTAGATAAAAGGGACAGAGTCCTTCAGCAAACTGAACTCACTAAAAAGAGAAATCTGAATAGTTCTATAGCTATTAAATGCCATGAACTTGTAGTTAAAAATATTCCACCAAGGAAACTCCAGTCATAGATGATTTATCTGATGCATCTAATGAAGCAGTTAAGGGAGAAGTAATAACCATCACAGCGTTTCAACAAGATAGAAGTATCATTTCCAAATCACATTGTGTGGCCAGTGTTAGTATCAAAACCAGACAACACAGAAATAATCTGTAGAGCTCACATATGATGAGGAATTTTATTCAGAATGAATGAAGAATTCTTGCTAAGGAAGCCTAATGAAAAGAAAGGCAAAGGATGCTGTAAAGAGATACAACTAGATGTCTGTTAAAGGGTTTTAGCGAATAGTTGACAGTGCTAAGTGCTGGTAAGGATGAGGAGCAACTGGAACACACTTCTTTCTACTGGGAATGCAAAATATTACTTTCCAAAGCTGGACAACTTTCAAAGGAAGTAAAACATCTACCATATAACCCAAGAATGTCACACTGAGGGTTGATTTAAGTAAGATGAATGTGTCTACTCAAACCAAACATTCTTACAAGTATTTGTAATAGCCCCCCTTTATTTTATAATTGATTAAAATGCAAAGGACTCTAAATACTTCTAAGTGTAGAATGGATGAAAAGATGGCATGTGCATACATACAATGGAGTTTGCCTCAGTGATTCAAAGAACTGTTAGCAGGCCATACAAAAAAGTGGATGATTTTCAGGAACACTATGCAGAATGAAAGATGCTAGACTAACATTTTTCAGAAACTGAAAAGATGCTAATTTTAATTGGATTTATATAGCAGAAACAAAAAATTCTTACTAGGCTAGAGGCCAGAATAGTACTTTGTAGATTTTAAAGATTAACTTCAAGTATATATAAACTTTTTAAATTACTCTTTGGATTTTAAATTACTGATTATTCCTGTGCTGGTTGTTTTTGTTTTTGTCAATTTGACACAAGCAAGAGTCATTGAAGAAGAAGGAATCTCAACTGAAAGCATGTCTTCATTGATTGGCTGATTAATGATTGATGTGGGAGGGCTTAGCCCTCTGTGAGCAGTGCCATCCCTGGGCAGATGGTTCTGGGTAGTATAAGAAATCAGGCTGTATCTTTGTGGATTTCTGGGGACCTCTCTAGCACTTTGCTTCTTCCTATTCCCATGGGGTCTTCATTTATCATGGTCTCTTTTTCCTTGTTCTCCCTCTCTGTTCTTGATCCAGCTGGGATTTCCTGCTCCTCTAAGCTCTCTTTCCCTCAACCCTTGCCCTTCATTACCCCACCTCATGTCCAGCTTGCTCATGTAGATCTCATCCATTTCTCTGTCGTTGGGCAATCCCTGTGTCTTTCTTAGGGTCCTCTTTACTAGGTAGCCTCCTTGGAGTTGTGAGTAGCAGTCTAGTCATCCTTTGTTTTACATCTAGTATTCACCTATGAGTGAGTACATACCATGTTTGCAGACTACTGGCAATGGTCCATAGAAAGCCCAAACTGACCTACTCTGGTGATTGAATGGCCAAACACCCTAACTGTCGTGGTAGAACTCTCATCCAATGACTGATGGAAGCGGATGCAGAGATCCAGGGCCAGGCCCCAGGTGGAGCTCTGGGAGTCCAATCGGCGAGAAAGAGGAGGGATTCTATGATCGAAAATTGTTGAGACCATGATTAGAAAAAGCACAGGGACAAATAGCCAAACTAGTGGAAACACATGAACTATGAACCAATAGCTGAGGAGCCCACAACTGGATCAGGCCCTCTGGATAAGTGAGACAGTTGATTAGCTTGAACTGTTTGGGAGGCATCCAGGCATTGGGACCGGGACTTGCCCTTAGCGCATGAGCTGGCTGTTTGGAATCTGGGGCCTATGCAGGGACTCTTTGCTCAGCCTGGGTGAAGGGAGGAGGGGACTGGACCTGCCTGGACTGAATCTACTAGGCTGAGCTGAATCCCCAGGGGAGTCCTTGCCCTGGAGGAGATGGAAATGGGGGGTGGGCTGGGGAGGGGGAGGGTGGAAGGAGGGAGGACAGGGGAATTCCTGGCTGATATGTAAAATTAAATTAAATTATAAAATAAAAAATAAAAAATAAAAAAAGAAAGCAGGCTGAGTAAACCATGGAGAATAAGCCAGTAAAGCGACACTCCTCCATGGCCTCTGCATCAGTTCCTGCCTCTAGGTTCCTATTTCAGGTTCCTGCCCTATTGCTCAAATTCCTAAATGGTCTTTTCATAAAAAACCCAGAGCCAGATATTGGGGTAAATGCTGAAAGATCAGATAGACAAAGGAACAAGCCACAGCTACTTCTCACCTTGCCAACTCCACAAATCCTCTGACTGAATGTCTCTGAGTCCTCAGGCAAAAGGGGTCCAGCCAAAAAGGAGCTGACTCCTCAGTAGAAAAGGCCTCCAGCCAAAAAGGCTTCAGCCAAAAAGGCTCTCAGTTGAAAAGCTTTAGTTCCTGTCTCCTCACATCTTATATACCTTTCTCCACTCCACTTCCTTCCTAGTGCTGGGATGAAAGGCATGTGTGCTTCCCAAATACTGGTAGCAAAGGCATGAGATCTCAAGTGCTAGGATTAAAGGCAAAGGTATGTGATTCCCAAGTGCTCGGATTAAAGGTGTGTGCCATCACTGCCTGGCTCTGTTTCTCTCCTAAACTGAATCAATCTCATGTAATCCAGGGTGGCTTTCAACTCACAGAGATCCATCTGGATCTCTGCCTCCTGAGTGCTAGGATTAAAGGCGTGTGCCACCACTGTCTGGCCTCTCTGTTTAATCTAGTAGCTTGTTCTGTCCTCGGATCTTCAGGCAAATTTTATTAGGGTACACATTATATCACCACACTGCCCCAACTTTCTTCCTGATGGACTACAACTATAAGGGTAAATAAACCCTTTCCTCCTTAAGCTGCTTTTCATCATGGAGTTTATCACAGCAATAGAATGTGGACTAAGACAATGCCATTGAATGGATTTGCTAAAACTCAAAGAACTATAGAGTGAATCTCATTCACAAAATTTAACTAAATATTTTCTGAAGTTTATAATGAACAGTCAGCCATGGGGTATTCTCTTGTCTTTTTATTTATTATTTGAAGAAAAATAAAATAAATCATTTGTGTTCCTGAACTATGCATGTACTTTTCATATTTTTACTTATCATGCCTGAAAAACCTGGAAGCCTTTCAGGACAACTAATTTTTGTATGTTCATGTAGAATTTTTTCTTTTAAAAATCATCATTCACTTTGAGTTATCTTTTGAAAGAAGTCAAGAAATAGCCAGGCATGTAAAGCAACATGTACTCCCGGCATTTGCAAAGCATAGGCAGGAGGATTGCTATGAGTTTGAGGCTAGCCCAGGCTATAGAATAACCCTGTCTTTATAAAAAACAAAATGAAGCAACAAAAATCAAGAGCTGTTAAGATGACTTCCTGGGTAAAGGCACTTGTCGAG
Organism: Peromyscus eremicus; assembly: GCF_949786415.1. Classification (NCBI taxonomy): domain Eukaryota; kingdom Metazoa; phylum Chordata; class Mammalia; order Rodentia; family Cricetidae; genus Peromyscus; species Peromyscus eremicus. The sequence continues at coordinate 90,450,499 of NC_081423.1, forward strand.
CTTCAGGCCCTGAGTTCTGTCCCCAGAACCCTCATCACAGAAGGAGAGAACCAACTCTCAATAGTTGTCCTCTGACTTCCACACCCACAGTGTGGTGTGTACATCCCCACATACACAGAAGTCAGTAAGTAAAGTTAAAAACACCACAAACCGGAAACTAGGTTGAGATCACTATAGCTGATAGTTGATCTTAAAAAGGAGATGACAGTTTTTAAAAATGAAAAGAAATATGGTTATAGAACAGTGGCCAAGGAAAAGAAGTTTTGTTTGTGAGTTTATTTTGTATGGTCATGGGGTATTTATAAAGTGGATCTGATTAGGAAATAAATACATTTTCAATAAATAATTATTTCAATAAGACTAGAAATTACCACCAAGAGAATAGTTTCCTTTTCACGTTTCTACCTGAAAATCAAAATCAAGATACAAAACCCATCAATATCAAATAGCTCTGTAAAAGTAATAATTAAAACCAAAGGTAAACATTAATGAGTAATAGTGAACAGTCGTACGAGTTCTGTGCTGTGTTTAAAGTGGTGCTGAGAATCAAAGATCCACTAATGATCTGTAACTTAACCTCAAGAAAAAAACAAATCAAAACAACAACAAAAAAACCTAACCAGGTAAAAACAAAACCAAAACTGAACCTTAGGCCATCAGAACCAATAGATGAAACGTCCTTTCTTGACACAGCATGGTGTAATTTGTCTCACGGGCAGCATACAACAGTGTTTCCTGCTTGTGTTCTGTTCATTTGGCCTTTCTTTCCTTTTCCTTGTGGTACTGGATGGTGTGTTTGTGTGTATATATGTTACTTAAGCTTGTTTAAATGATTGCTGAAATATTTTGGGGAAACTAGTGAATGAGTCTTCACATGTAGAATTATTTCTGTGGAAAAATAATGTTCTTTGTGTGTTTGTGTGTGTGTATGTGTGTGTGCACATGTGTGTGTGCACATGCACTGGTACGTGCACACATACTTATAGAAGTCTGTGGACAACTTGTGGGAGTTGGTTCACTCCTTCTATCATGTAGGGCCCAGGGACTGAAGTCAGACTGTCAGATTTGGCAGCAGGCTTCTTCACCGGTGCACTGAGTCATCTCACTGGCCCTGACATGGATTTCTAAGATTTCTATAGATAAGATATACTCTTGAAGCACAGTTGACTAGATGTTGAAAGATGAATCCCCTGCCCAGCTCCCTTCATCCTGTGAAGAGTTTTCCTATATTATAATTTTAAAAAGTTATTTTAGTTGGTGTACCTGGTAATATATCATTTGAAAATGTCTTTCCCTCTAAAGTTTGTATATCTAATAAAGTACTTTTTTACTTTTCTGGAAACAAAACTTCTCTAACTGACTATTAGTCCATCAGAAGGTATTTTCTTATGGAAGTTGAGCTAAAACCTGAATAATTTCAAAACATAAACCAACAAAAAAACAATTTGTAATCCAGTGTGTCTACTAAAAAACTAAATGAAATAAGACATCAAAAGTCAGTTTTCATTAGAGAGCATTCATATATCTGTATTAATGCCTAGCTTAAATTATTATATATTTTGTTATTGCTATTCTGTTTGCTTTTGAAACAAATGTGCAGATGCCTGATGGACTTGTGCTGTTGGAATCTAGTTATTTGGGGCTTTGCCTTCTATGTATTTTAATCTCCATCAGTATTTCACATGACTGTGCTGTAGCTTCCATGCTAGACATTCTTTTTTTTTGTGGCATTTGTTCTTGATGTATTTTGAGAGAAGGAGGTTTTCTGAAAAAACATGAAAGAAGTCAGCCTTAAGACTGTTTACACATTGCTCCATCCAAGTCCATGCTGCCTGCGGATTACAAAGTGGGAGTAGTCAACTTCAAAGCACATCTGGCTGTTGTTACAAAATCAGAAAATAGATTGCTTATTTTCCCTAAATAGACTCAAGAACATGCTTTCCTTTGAATATTTCCCAAACTCAGTGTATTATAAATGAATAAGAACAATGGAATATTGTTACCATTTTCACTGTTTTTTTTTGTTTTTATGAATTAGAATAGACATTTTTCTTTATTCATAAATTTGAAAAAATAATTCATAATAATAGAAACCCTTCACTTCTTTATTTAATGCTTTTAAAGATGAAGGGGGTGGAATAAGACTTACTTCGGTATAGCTGAAATACTGTTTTGTAATTGACTAGACCAATATTTTGTGTCCTTCTTATAAATGGAGAGCTGAGCAAAAATAAGTCACAGATGGTTTCCTTGGCCTTTGGTTTTAAATCTAAACTTAATTAGAACTTAATCATCTTTGACACTTGTTTTTACTCTTCCTGTTTCTTCTTATATTTAATTCAGCTTCATGAGTCGGAGTTGAGTGTGTTCGTTGGTGTGTGTGTCTTTGAAGAACTCACTCACTTTCTGTGTTCTCCAAATGAAGAATGATAACTTCCTTTTCACATGTACTTCCAGATAGCAGCTATTTGTTGAATGTACTTTGTTACTTCCTAGAGCTTGCTGCCTGTCTTTAAAGAGCTGCGTGTGTCCAGTTCGGCACCTCCTTCTCAGGCACAGTGCTTCAACCTTACTTAGTAAGTGCACTGTTGTGGTTCACATATCTTCTAGTAATGCTTTGCATCCTGAGAATTGAAGTATGACTTCCATGCAGCCAGTCTGTAGTGTTGCCAAACATACAGTTGTAGTGACTTTGTACTTTGTGCTAATTTGGTTGAAGTTTGGGATCTTTATTTGGCTACTTTTATGTGGATCTTGGAATTGCTATTCACTTTCTCTTCATTGGGATGTAGGCACTGCTGGTAGGTGTTTTTATTTGGTTCCATTGTTGGTCTATGTGCAGGACCAGGAGAGAAATTTAAATTCAGATGATTTCCAGTACCTTTATGGGATCTAGTCTCTAGGTGAAGAAAACCACGTGCATATTTTCCTGTTCTAGGGACTAAAATGCATGTAATTCCTCAGATCCCGTTTGGTGTTCTGCTAGACTCCTTTGCTATTTTAAATTCTGTTTTTTAAGTTTAGTCCCTCTGTTTTCTTTCACTGATTCTTTATCTTTGCCTTTTGTGTCAAATTGAGTGTAATATCTTCACAATTAAATAAAATTAAGCTTTTTGAAAACTGTCTAGGATTTTGGAAGATAGAATAAGATATATATGAAAAAGCTTGTCTCTTAATCCTGTGTAATCCAGGGTAAGAACCACTTTCTTCTTTGGAGTCATAATGTTCTTGTTCGTTTTGTGGTTATTGGTGTAGTAGGTTGTGAGCTTATGACATGAAGAAATTAGACTCTTCTGATAATGAGTTTTAATTTTTATTTTATTTGTAAATGAAATAGTTGGTATAGAAATCATAAAGAATTTATCATAAAGCAATTCAAGAAATGCTTGATTGAAAGGCATTAAATGTGTGTTAGATGCCAGACCTACAAAGCTGAGAAAACACTATCCTTGTCCTTAGTCTGCCCAAAGATGTGTGTGGAAACATAGTGCTGAGCACTCAAGGTATTAGGTAAGGGCCATGAATGTGAAGCCAGGGTGCTTAGGAGCTGCTGAGAGGTGGGACCAAATGTAGTTCCTTCTCCCTCCTCTTCCCTAAGAATATTGTGGGCACTGGATTGGGGGTTCGGAATAGACTGGTGAATGTGGCAATCACTGTCTTTGTTTTGGCGATTCACATTTTTTTGGAAAAAACTAGGTCTAGCCATAGGTCATAAAAAGAGGTGAGCATCCAGGGTGGCACTAGCCTGGTTGGGTTTAATTTTTCTGAGGTCCTCATTCTGACCCAGTGAGTCTTGAAGAAGGGGGGGAGAATGATTGCAGCTTTGAGCAGGTAGTGCTTGCGAGGTAAAACAAGTTGTCTGGTGCCCCTGGAATGTGGAGTAAGTTGGGGAATAGTGAAGCTGAAAAGATAGCTTTAGGGAGAATCTCAAAGAATTTCATGTCCTCATTTATGCTATGAGTTACAGTTAGAGTCGTATCTCTAGTATGTCTAGGGGTGTAGTGACTAAATGGAGATTTAAAGGATGAATACATGTATACTTAGAGGGTTTGGGAGGCATAAACAAACAGGCAGATGGGCACAAGTTTTGGTAACATAGTCATTCAGATTTGGGAAATGTGAAATATGAAATGTGAAGTGAAGAGCCTTCAATGAGAGTGGGCATTGAGGTAGAGGGCCGTGAAGGTGTATTTAGACACAGAAAGGAAGTTCACTGAAATGTATGTGTGGTACTATAGAAAATGAACTAAATATTAAGATATACAGAAGACATTTTCACACAGAAAAATGTATTTTATTCAAACAACTCCAGGATTAATGTCTTTATTTGTAATATTTCAGATAGAAAATCCTCGGTACCTGAGACAGAAGCCTCTTCCAGTTTCTCTGGTAAGTGATGATTTCACTGGACTTTTTCTAGGGACAGGTATCTTTAAATAAAATAAAGTTTTTAAAATATAAAATAATGTAGATCCACATTAGGAAGGGTAATAGTAATTTTAGTTCTTTTGCTTAGAAGTGAATGAGTCACTTTTTTCTCCAAAGCTAACCTTATTTTGAAATGAGTTTCTGAGACTTTATTAGTTTACTTTTAAAGAGTTGATAAACTAGTCCTGGGCAGTTTTAAATAACTCTTACTGCTTCTACAGATAACTCCAAAGGTCAGCCTGAGAAAGTCTAGCAGTCTTCATGATGATCATTTTCTTTCTCGAATGCATGAGAAAGAGGTAAGACTGAGTTATTTCTCATGTGCCTAGTACTTAACGCAGTTGATATTGTATAATAATATCAAGTTTATATTGTGTAATAGGAGCTTTCAGACTGTACATAGCTGTGACACACAGGAGAAAGAGGTTAGTTGTCTGGGCTCAAAACCAAATCATGATGCAGACCAGGTTGGGCCTGCCATTAAAGAGTTTAATGTGTGTCTCCAATCTTGTATGCCCAGCTCCACTGCTAGGGAGGGTTGTGACGCAGTTTTTAGAATGAGTGTTTTTGACCTCAGTGAATCCATGCACCCTCTTTATCTGCTTACTTGTATTTTATCTTCTTAATTTCACCATTCTTATTGTTTATCATTATTTATTTATTTATTTTACAACCTGACTGCTGTTTCCCCTCCTTCCTGTACTCCAGGCTCTCCCCACCTCTCCTCTTCCCTCACCCCATCCACTCCTCCTCTTTTTCTATTAAGAGGAAGGCAGGCCTCCCATGTATAGAACCAACCATAGCATATCAAGTTGAAGATTAGACGAGGCAACTCAGCATGAGGAAAAGGGTCCCAAAAGCCAGCAAAAGAGTCAGAGACAGCCCCTGCTTCCACTGTTAGGAGTCTCACAAGAAGACCAAACTACACAACTGTAACACATATGCATAATGCCTAGGTCAGTCCCTTGCAGGCTCCTTGGTTGTTGGTTCAGTCTCTGTAAGCCCCTATGAGCCCAGGTTTGTAGCTAGAGTTTTCCTGCCTGGCCCACAGTCAGGACAAATCTCTCTAACCTGCCAGTCCCACAGCAGCTCAGACCCGACCAAGTAAACACAGAGACTTATATTGGTTACAAACTGTATGGCCGTGGCAGGCTTCTTGCTAACTGTTCTTACAACTTAAATTAATCCATTTCTATTAATCTATACCTTGCCACGTGGCCCGTGGCTTACCGGCATCTTCACATGCTGTTTCTCATCGTGGCGGCTGGCAGTGTCTCTCTGACTCAGCCTTCCACTTCCCAGCTTTATTCTCCTCCTTGTCCCACCTATACTTCCTGCCTGGCCACTGGCCAATCAGTGATTTATTTATTGACCAATCAGAGCAACACATTTGCCATATAGAACATCCCACAGCACAGGTTAGTTGATTCTGTGTGTTTTCATGTGGTTTCCTTGACCCCTCTGGCTCCTACAATCCTTCCTCCCCCTCTTCTGCAGGATTGCCCAAGGTCTGCCTAATGTTTGGCTATGGGTTTGCATCTCTTTCCATCAGTTGCTGGATGAAGCCTCTCTGTTGACAACTGGGGCTAGGCACCTATCTATGAGTATAGCAGAACATCATCAGGAATCATTTCACTGATTTTTTTTCCAGTCATGTTTGGTTCTGTCCTAAGTCTTTGGGCTATCCAGCCTTCGGGTCCTAGCCCTCCAGGCAGTGTCAGGAGCGGGCTTTCTCTTGTGACATGGGTCTCAAGCTGGACCAATCATTGGTTGACCACAATTTCTGTGCCATCTTTATCCCAGCATGTCTTGTAGGCAGGATAAATTGTAGGTTGAAGGTTTTGTGGCTCGGTTGGTGTCCCAGTCCCTCCACTGGAAGTCCTGCCTAGTTACAGGAGATGGCTAGTTCAGGCTCCGTATCCCTCATTGCTAGGAGTCTTAGCTAGGGTCACCCTCACAGATTCCCGAGAATTTCCGTTGCACTGGGTTTCTAGTTTGTCCTGGAGATGCCTCCCAATTCCAGTTGTCTCTCCTAGTACTCTCTACCTCCATCTCCCCATACCTGATTCCTCCTATTCCTATCCCCCCAACCCTGTACTTTACCCACAATGTTGATTCTATTTCCCCTTCCCAGGGAGATTCATATGTTTCCCCTCCTTGAGCCCTCCTTGTTACTTAGCCTCTCTGGGGGCTGTGGATTATCTTTTACTCTACAGCTAATATCTACTTATGAGTGACTGTATACTATGTTTGTCTTTCTGGGTCTGGGTTACCCACACTCAGGATGATTTTTTTCTAGTTTCATCCATTTGCCTGAATTTCTTGATGTCATTTTTAATATCTAAGTAATACTTCATTGTGTAAATGTTTTTTATCATTTGACAATTTCTTTATCCATTCTTTGGTTGAGGGACATCTAGGCTGTTTCTAGTTTCTGGAGGATTGTGAATAAAGCTGCTATAAACATAGCTGAGCAAGTGTCCTTATGGTATGATGGAATATCCTTTGGGTATATTTCCAAGAGTGGTATAGCTGGGTCTTGCAGTAGATCAATTCCTAATTTTCTGAGATGCCACCATATTGATTTTCAAAGTGACTGTATAAGTTTGCACTTGCACCAGCAATGAAGAAGTGTTCCCCTTGCTCCACATCCTATCCAGCATGAGCTGTCATTTGTTTTTTAGTCTTAGCCATTCTGACAGGTTTAAGATAGAATCTGAGTTGTTTTGATTTACATTTCCCTCATGGCAGAGGGAATGTTGAACATTTCTTTACGTGCTTCTTGGCCATTTGAGATTTCTCTGTTGAGAATTCTCTGTTTAGAGCTGTACCCCAATTTTTATTGGATTATTTGTTTTGTTGATGCCTAGTTTCTTGAGTTCTTTATATATTTTGGAAATTAGCCCTCTGTCTGATGTAGGGTTGGTGAAGATATTTTCCAATTCTGTAGCTGCTGATTTGTTGTATTGATGGTGTCCTTTGCCTTACAGAAGCTTTTCAGTTTCATGAGGTTCTAATATTAATTATCAATCGTAGTGCCTGTGCTATTTGTGTTCTGTTCAGGAAGTTGTCTCCTATACCAATGTGTTCAAGGCTATTCCCCATTTTCTCTTTTATCAGGTTCGGTGTATCTGGTTTTATGTTGAGGTATTTGATCCACTTGGACTTAGTTTTGTGCAGGGTGATAGATATGGGATCTATTTGCATTCTTCTACATACTGACATCAAGTTATACCAATATCATTTGTTGGAGATGCTTTCTGTTTTCTATTATATAATTTGGGCTTCTTTGTCAAACATCAAGTGTCCATAGGTGTGTAGGTTTATGTCTGGGTCTTCGGTTCAATTCCATTGATCCACTTGTCTATTTTTATGTCAATACCATGCGTTTTTTATTACTATTGCTCTGTAATAGAGCTTGAAATCAGAGATGGTGATACCTTCAGATGTTCTTTTATTGTACAGGATTGTTTTAGCTATCAGGATATTTTATTTTTTTCACATGAAGTTGAGTATTGTTCTTTTAAGGTCTGTAAAGAATTGTGTTCAAATTTTGATTGAGATTGCATTGAATCTTAGAATCCTTTTGGTAAGATGGCCATTTTTACTATGTTAATTCTACCTATCCCTGAACATGGGCAATCTTTCCATCTTCTGATATCTTCTTCAATTTCTTTCTTCAAAGACTTGAAATTCTTGCAATACATGTCTTTCACTTGCTTGATTAGAGTAGTTTTTTTTTTTATATTATTTGTGGCTATTGTGAAGGCTGTTGTTTCCCTAATTTCTTTCTCAGCCCATTTATTGTTTGTATATATGAGGGCTACTGTTTTTTTTTTTTTTTAGTTTATTTTGTATCCTGCCACTTGATTAAAGGTGTTTATCAGCTGTAGGAGTTCCCTGGTAGAATTTTTGGGGTCACTTATGTATACTATCATATCATCTGCAAATAGTGAGACTTTGACTTCGTTTCTAATTTATATCCCCTTGATCTCCTTTTGTTGTCTTATTGCTCTAGCTAAAACTTTAAGTATTATATTGAATAGATATGGAGATAGTGGACAACCTTGTCTTGTCCTTGATTTTAGTGGAATTGCTTTAAGTTTCTCTCCATATAGTTTGATATTGGTTCTTGGCTTTCTATATATTGCCTTTATTATGTTTAGGTATGTTCCTTGTATCCCTGATCTCTCTAAGACTTTTATCATGAAGGGGTGTTGGATTTTGTTAAAGGTTTTTTTTTAGCATCAAATGAAATGATCATGTGTTTTTTGTCTTTCAGCTTGTTTATATGGTGGATTACCTTCACCATTTTTTTTTTTTTTTTTGGTTTTTCGAGACAGGGTTTCTCTGTGTAGCTTTGCGCCTTTTCCTGGAACTCACTTGGTAGCCCAGGCTGGCCTCGAACTCACAGAGATCCACCTGGCTCTGCCTCCCGCCACCGCCTGGTACCTTGACCATTTTTTGTATGTTGAACCATCTCTGCATGTCTGGGATGAGGCCTACTTGATCATGGTGGATGATCTTTTTTAATATCTTTTTGGTTTTGGTTTGCAAGTATTTAAGTGTTTTTCATCAATATTTATGAGGGATATTGGTCTGTAATTCTCTTTCTTTGTTGAGTCTTTGTGTGGTTTGGTATTGGGGTGACTGTGGCCTCATAAAATGAATTTGGCAATGTTCCTTCTGTTTCTACTCCATGGAATGATTTGAGAAGTCTTAGTATTAGCTCTTCTTTGAAAGTCTAGTAGAATTCTGTGCTAAAACTGTCTGGCCCTGGCCTTTTTTTGGTTGGAAGACTTTTAATGACTGCTTCTATTTCCTTAGAGGTTATAGGTGCATTTAAATTATTTATCTAATCTTGATTTAACTTTGGTAAGTGGAATGTATCAAGAAATGTGTCCATTTCTTTTGGATTTTCCAATTTTGAAGTATGAACTAATGATTTTTGGATTTCCTTAGTGCCTATTGTCATGTCCCCCTTTGTTTCTGCTTTTGTTGGTTTGGATGTTCTCTCTCTGCTATTTAGTTAGTTTGAATAAAGGTTTGTCTATTTTGTTGATTTTCTCAAAGGATCAACTCTTTATTTCATTGATTCTTTGTATTGTTCTGTTTGTTTCTATTTTATTGATTTTAGTCCTGAGTGTGATTATTTCCTGCTGTTTGCCTCTGTTTGTTCTAGAACTTCCGTGTGTGCTGTTAAGTTATGAGATCTGTTAGTGTTGAGTTATGAGTATTGAGTTACTGAATGCCTGTTAGTTATGAGTAATGCTGTTAGTATAAGATCTATCTAATTTCTTTATGAAGACACTTAGTGCTACGAACTTTCTTCTTAGCACCACTTTCATTATGTTCCATAAATTTTGGTATGTTGTGCATTCATTTTCATTAAATTCTAGGAAGCCTTTAATTTCTTTCTTTATTTCTTCCTTGACCCAGTGATCATTCAGTAGAGAGTTGTTTAGTTTCCATGACTTTGTAGGCTTTTTTTGGTTGTTTCTATTGTTGTTGAAATCCAGATTTAATCCTGGTGGTCTGATAAGATACAGGGAGTTATTTCAATTTTTTATGTTTCTTGAGACTTGCTTTGTGACTGAATATGTGGTCAATTTTGGAGAAGGTCCTGTGAGGTGCTGAGAGGAAGGTATATTTTTTTGTGTTTGCGTAAAATGTTCTGTAGATATGTTAGGTCCATTTGAGTCATAATATCTGTTAGTTCCAGTATTTCTCTGTTTAGTTTCTGTCTGGGTGATCTGTCCACTGGTGAGAGTGGGTTGTTGAAGTTTCTCACTATTAATATGTGGGATTTTGTGTGTGATTTAAGCTTTAGTAATGTTTGTTTTACAAATGTAGGTGTCCTTGCATTTGGGGCATAGATGTTCAGAATTGAAATGTCGTCTTCATGGATTTTTCCCTTAGTGAGTGTGAAGTGTCCTTCCCCCATCACTTTTGATTAATTTTGGTTGGAAGTGTAATTTGTTAGATATTAGAATCACTGCACCAGCTTGCTTCTTGCATCCGTTTGCTTGGAAAATCTTGTTCCAACCCTTAACTCTTAGGTAATGTCTGTCTTTGATGTTTAGGTGTGTTTCTTGTATGCTCCAGAAGAATGGATCCTGTTTTTGCATCCATTCTGTTAACCTGTATCTTTTTACTGGGGAATTGTGGTGGTGATGGTAGTGTGTGTGTGTGTGTGTGTGTGTGTGTGTGTGTGTGTGAGAGAGAGAGAGAGAGAGAGAGAGAGAGAGAGAGAGAGAGAGAGAGAGACAGAGAGACAGAGAGAGACAGAGACAGAGAGAGAGATTCCCTTCTTTTGATTTTGCTGGTGTTAGATTATTTATTTCCTGTTATTTCATTGGTGAAGTTAACCTCCTTAGGTTGTAGTTTTCCTTCTAGCATCTTCTGTAGTGATAGATTTGCAGATAGATACTGTTTAAATTTGACTTTGTTGTGGAATATCTTGTTTTCTCCATCTATTGTGACTGAAAGTTTTGCTGGGTATAGTAGTCTGTGCTGGCATCTGTGTTCTCTTAGAGTCTGCAAAACATCTGTCTAGATCCTTCTGGCTTTTAATGTCTCCTTTGAGAAGAAATTAGTTATAATTCTAATAGATCTGCTTTTATGTTACTTGGCCTTTTTTCTCTTGCAGCTTTTAATATTCTTTCTTTGTTTTGTACATTTAGTGGTTTTATTATTATGTGGCAGAGGAACTTCATTTTCTGGTCCAATCTATTTGGTGTTCTGTAAGCTTCTTGTACCTTTTTAGGCATCTCCTTCTTTAGGTTAGGAAAGTTTTTTTTTTTTTTCTTTCTGTGATTTTGTTGAAGGTATTTTCTGGGCCTTTGAGCTGGGAATCTTCTTCTATTCTCATTTTTCTTAGGTTTGTTTGGTCTTTTCCTAGTGTCCCTGTTTTCCTGGATGTTTTGTGTCAGGCACTTTTTAGATTTAACATTTTCTTTGACCACTGTTATCAGTTTCATCTATCCTTATATTCTACTCCCAAGATTCTCTTTTCCATCTCTTGCCGTTTGTTGGTGATACTTGTATTTGTAGTTCCTGTTTGCTTGCCCATGTTTTTCATCTCCAGGATTCCCTCAGTTTGTGTTTTCTTTGTTGCTTCTAGTTCCATTTTCAGTTCTTGAATAGTTTTATTCATTTCCTTTGTCTGTGTGTGTTTTCCTGGATTCTTTTAGGGCTTTGTTCATTTCCTCAAGTGCCTCTGTCATCTTCACAAGATTGGACTTAAGGTCATTTCCTTGTGCTTCTGATGTGCTGAAATATCCAAGGCTTGCGATAGGATGATAGCTGGGCTCTGGTGGTGGCATAATGCCCTCGGTGTTGTTGATTGTGTTCTTACACTGGCCTCTAGTCATCTGGGTTTGGGGTTATTATCAGTTTAAGTGCTGATTTCTGAGTCTATCTTTGTGGGATGGATGCTTTTTAGATGTTTTCACCTCTTGCTTTCTGTTTCCTCTTTGGTCTTCTGGCCTGAGTGACCTGTGGTTCTGCTGACCAGCGAGTCTTCAGGTTTAGTAGTGTGTCTCTGCTGACATTTTGGTGGCCTGCTTGGCTTCTGGGGTTTTGGGTGCTCACTTTGCTTCTGAATTTCTGTTAACTAGTGTGGCCTCTGGGGTTCTGGATACTGGTGTGGTCTCTGAGTTCCAGGTACCTGGGGTATTTAATACCAGTGTGGCCTCTAGTAGACTGGGTGTCTTCTGCCTGAGTTGTGGGCTGGGATATGGAGCCCAGGTGAGGAGGTGCTGTTGGGGACTGCTGGGCAGGGCTTAAGGGGTTTTAGCAGGTGATGAGTGGTGTCTTACCTGAGGTTCCTAGTATGTCGTGGCCTCTGGTAGAGTGGGAATCTGCTTATTATTCTTATATCATTACAAGTTATATCCATCTACAAAACTGATCACTGTAGCTGATACATGGTATAATATAATCTTTGTGATAAGAGTATTTGAAATTTATTCTCAGTGATATTGAGATGTATGGCATTCACTTATTAGCTCTATTGCCATTCTGTAAATCCATGTAAACATCAAGACCAATGCTATCTAATGGAGCCTTTGTGTCTTTTGATTAGTCATCCCAGGATCTTATGGCCACCAGTCTAGTCTGTTTTTAGAATTCAAAGCTTTTGTAGCTTTTGACACATTTCTTCTGCTAGCCACATTACAGAACAGTGTGACAGGGAGTATCATTCAGCAGATTTATGTTGTTGATTCTTTCTTGTAATCTGAGAAAAAGTTTCTGACATGGACCAAGACATTTGGAAACCTGTTGTCACTAAAAATAAGAGACAACACACACACACACACACACACACACACACACACACAAGCTTTTAGATCAGCCATCAATTCTCAGAGAACATATGGTAGACTGCTTTATTAAAAAACAAAATAAAACAGAACAAATTTATTTTACTTATTTATGTCTATGAGTGTTTTTCCTTCATGTATGTCTGTGCACCATGTGTGTGCTTGGTGCCTGAAGATGTCAGAAAAGGGCACTGGATCTCCTGATCTGGAGTTAGAAGTGGTTGTGAGCTGTCATGGGATGCTGGGAATCAAACCTAGGACCTCTGGAAGAACAGCCAGTGTTGTTAGCTGCTGACCTTATTTCCAACCCTGATATTGCCGTTTTAATAGAATTCCACCTTCTCCCATTTCCCAGAAAGAGGTGCCGCTTCTTTCTTATACAGAATGCTTAGTAGGTCTTTCCCCATGAGTTTACAAGTTAAATGTACTGTTTAACTAGAGCCAAATAAAGCAACATACATAATAAATGAAAGAACTGGTACTTGAATGATTTATTATAAAATATAGCAACACAAAACTTATTAAGTAATTGTATAAAGAAATGCTCCTTAGGCAAGAGTTGTTCACATTGTCAGTATTGACACAGTGCCAGTGTCCTAGGTGCCGATGAGTAATTTGGTGGATGGATCTGAATAGATTCTGCCCTCTGCTGAGTTTTTCAGAGAGAACACCAACAACAGGTATTGATGCGGGAAGAAATGAGGAAGAGATAGGAAGTCACTTGCAGAAATAAACAGCAAGGCACATAGAGAACTAAACAAAATAAGATAGTAGTTTCTATTCTTTTGTATAAATTTGGCTTATGTATGAGCAAATTTTAAAAATTAGAATAACTATTAGCATATATTGTATGCATAATATCTATCATTTCTCTTAATGTGATAAATCCTGAAATAATTATCATTAATGTTTGGGAGAATTTCATGCATCTCTAATCCGGGGAATGACATGCAAATGACTTACTCTTTGTTATAAATTGGTATAGTAGATAACAACTTGCCTAATGAAAATTTCAAAGTTGTATCCTGAGAGTAGGCTGCACTAGATATATTAGTGATAAAGAATCTTAGCTCCCAGCATGGTGACTCATCTGGTCATTAGCTAGTAAAATGCTCTCGAAGGAGGATGGTCATAGGTTGATACCTACACAGAATGATGATTGCTTTATGAATCAGTTTTCTTAATTGATTAGTGATGATCCTTGGGATTTAGAAAGAAAATTTGACCAAACAAGTCTATCATTCTGTTTTTGCTGATAGTATTTTGAAATTGCTGGTTTGTAGGGAGGGCCGATAGTACCTTACTTTAGTTTTTGTTTTTAATGATGTAAAATTTACATTTCAATTGTGTTACTAAGCTTTCATGGAAATCTTGTAGAGTTTGTAGTTATTCTACATGTTAAAACAATTTTTGTTTGATTTTTTATATTTGTTTTCTTTTGATATGCTTGAACCAGTTGGTCGATATGCAGGAGCATTTCTTGGTATTTTATTTTATACATACATTATTCCTCTTTTGTATTTGTCTGGCAATATCTCACTATGTTGCCCATATGGGCTCCAAGCTCCTGGGCTCAAGCAGCACTCCTGCCTTGGCCTCTTCAGAGCTTGTTGACCTGCACCTCTGCCCTGACCTTGTTCATTTAAAAATGTGTGGAAGATGTTTGTCTAAATAACTTTAACTTCTTTTTCTGTTAAGTCATTAATGATTATTTAAAAAATGATTTTTTAAATTTTATTTTGGTATTCAGTCAGTTTCAGTATCAAATATTAATTTTTGCTTATTTCAAACAGGTAATAATAAAAAGTAGCATTTTTGTAAGCATACTGCTCCTTTGCATGAGTAATGTGAATAGCTGATTAAACAGACATTTGAAAATTATTTTTTAATGGGAAAATGCTTAGCTCAAAGTTTGTAAACATGAAGTTGAATAAGCTGAACAAATGACATTGGCAGTTACTTTTAAATTTAATTAATCATACTTTTAAGTAGCTATCTTTACACTCAAGGAGACTTTTATGTTAAATGAATCAACATATTCATTAGCTTTATTAATTTTATGGGAATGTACAGCCTTGGAGCTGTTGTTAGAAGTAAACACTTGAGAGCAAATGGGGCCTAATTTGAAGTAGAAATTTCAGGAATTCTTTTTTAAAAAGCTTGTGGGAAGGCTCTCTAAGCCATGGGGTCATCCAGCTTCTGTGTCTTTGTCCTCACTGTGATTTCCCCAGCCTGGCTGGCCTACCCTCTTAGTACTTTGAAGTTAGTTCTGATTTTGGCTTTCTCTTTACTTCTTCTAAATGTGGGTTGCTTAGCTGGGTTAGTCAAGGAAATAGTCTAAGGAGATCTTCTAGGCATATACTAGAGTTTAGTCAGACAAGGAAGGGCATTTCCCACTTATTTCAACTTTTTTGCACTGTAAAATTTTTGATGGGGACAAGTGGCTAGGTGGATACTTCAGTCTGAAGTAAACCGCTTTAAAGGAGAACATTGGGAGATGAGAATGAGCCAGACACAGTTAGCTTTTCGTAATGGAAAAGATAGCTTTTCAATGCACTAGTTTAAGAAGGGCTTCTCTGCTCATATTCCCTACCGGCTGATTAAATTTCTTAAAATTTGGCTCACTTGTTTATTTTTATAAAATGTGAAACTTTATATACATTTATGCATGCACACATACATATATACAACATAAAGGAAGTATATGACTACAATAAAAATCTCAAAATATATGAATGTTATTAAAATATGACTTCAAAATAATTTTTTCAATAAGCACGAGAAGGTTCTCAAACCTTGTATTTTATTCTAGGAAAGAAAGATGTGCAGAGCATCTGCAAGGCAGTGTAGAATAGGAAACAGTGACATAGAGTTGAGGAGACCTTTGCTTCTGTGAGCAGAGTTTGTGGTGGAGTTTATGGAGGAAGTGAAGTTTGAGCCAGGAGTTGAATCGTGTGATATTTTAATAGGCAGCTGAAGACAGGAAGGATGAAGCAAGGCTGTGTTTAGCTAGTACTTATAAATACTTGGCTGTTATGTCATGTGAAAGAAGAGAGTGTTGGTCGGAAATACATGTTGCTGTCAACAAGACAAGGGATCTCTGGAGGTTTGACTAGAGAATGACATTTTTACAACTACTTGAGGCAGTTAAATCGGCAGTGGTTTCTCAGCTGGATCAGTATGGTGAAAGATGGGAAAAGAGTGAAGAGGTTGTAACAGTTAATGTGAGGGTTGATGAAGAACTGTCAGATTAGTAACAGTAGGGTTGCCAACAAAGCCTGCTAGGATTGAACTTGGTGAGTCACTTAGACATTGAGAAGGAGAAAACGGAGGAGTCTAAGATACAGAACATAGTAAGCGCTGATCTTGCTAATTGTTGAATTTGATACTCTATAGGCACGTATGCCTGGAGGTGTTGAGTTGACAATTGACACAGAAGAGCTAAGGCCTGAAGACAGAATTATGATTTCTCTACATGGGGAAGCTACAGTTAAACACAGTTAAGGCCATCAAAGGCTCACATTTATACATAGTAAAGATGAGTGTGGGACTTATTCAGGGAGAATGGCTACCTTTAAATAGTAGAAGAATGGGATAAATGCAGAAATCATAGAGAAACATTTCCTAAGGCCCAGGAGATCAGCTAGAATAGCAGCTATCACAGAAGCCAAAGCGAGCTAGTAGAAGAGAGGCGGTCATAGCAAGTCCCTCTGTGTGTTGCTCAACAGTGAAGATGTAGCTGCTTTGAGATTTGATGGTCAAAGGCTCTTTGTATGAAAAACAAAAATGATATCATTGTGATCTTGGGGGTACTATTTTAATAAAGAGTGAAAAATAAATTGTGAAAGGAGTAAAAAAATTAAGCAAAAAATACAGAATACCCACAGAACATTTTATTAGTTAAAAATAAGAAATGTTGTGAAAGCTCAAACATTTAAACAGCAAATGCTGTTATGAAACCTTCGTTGAGATTCTCCATGGTCAATTAAGTGTCAGTGAAGTAAAAGGTGTTTTCAGACAACAGGCTTGGCAGGGGTGGACATACTGTGTTAATGACAGAAGGAAAACCACAGTGTGCAGAGGGTGTGCATCAGTGTTCCCATCCCTTTTTCTTTCCAGTTGGGCCAGGTTTTCCTCCCAGGGAAGCTTTGACCACGAGGTTATTTATTTAAAGGATGTATCTTCTTTTCCTGGTTTGAGTTCTGTTCATGTGTTGAGCTGTTTAGAATAGATGGACCATCATCTAAAACCCACTCAGTGCCAGGCAACCTTATTAGCTGGACACAGACTCCTGAGGGGGAGTGAAGCTAGGAGGTCCACTTTCCTGTTGTGAAACCCTGAACAGGTCCCTAAACAGGTGCTTCTCTGTGATGTAGCTTTGTGTTCTCCAATGGAGAGATAATAAAAACTTTAGATAGTTGTTGTTGGGATTACAGGAAACAATTCATGAAGATCTCTAGGACTGTACTTTGCTCACAGTTTGTAGTAAAACAGTTGTTTTTCTTCTGCAAATTTTCTGTATTCCTTGCTGCTGCTGCTGCTAATGTTGCAAAAACAAGTCTTGCTGTTGCTGTTCTGTTGCTGTGGCTGTCACTACTTTCTAGATATGTTTAGAGAAGCTGCTCTACATGATGGTTCATTCTTGATGTAAAAGCATGTCTTATTTAACTCAGGAGTTTTGCCTTTAAATGGCAAATAGTGCCATATTCCATCTTCCCATCTGTAGCTCCATCTCAGTCTGTGTTGTTTCAGTTTCTGTAGGCTTCTCCTAATTTCACCTTGTCTTTTCATCATTTATTTATCTTCTGTTGTAACAAAGTTTCTGCTGATTCTATAAGTAACTTAAATCTTGGGATTAATGGCTCATAATAGCTAAATACGTTCACCTTCCTCTCTATGTCTATACTGATCTTATGAAACTAATTGATTGAAAAAGGTCTTGCTGTGTAGCCCTGACTGGTCTGAAACTCACTGTGTAGAGCATGTTGGCCTTGAGCTTGCTGGAGTCCTTCTCTTGGTGCTGGGATTACAGGTTTACACCACCATGTCTGGTTTAATTTGATTTTAAAAGTTCAATTTAATGGCACAAAGAGGTGATGTTTTTACCCATCATATTTTAGCTATTTTATGTAACTGTCTGTATTAAATATATTATTTTACCCACAAATTAAGCATACTTTGTAGTTAATTCATTTTTTCTTTTGAGCTATGTCTTCTGTATTTGGGGTACATATGTTGTTTTGTGTTCTGTATTGGTAGTTACTCAGAGGTAATTGACAAAATTAGATAAGCTGAGGAATGAGGCAGCAGGATGAAGACAGGGAGAGAGAATGAACCAGTCACCATCTTCATGTGTTCTCTTGCTATGTTCTTTCCAGATCCAAACCCACTTCTCACTGTGCTTATTTATCTTTAATTGTGTAGTTTTCTTTTCCGGAAGTTATTAGAAGAGAAAAACTTCTTTAGTTCTCCAGTTACTTACTTTATCTGCAGGCTTCTTTCCTTCAGACCCAAGGTTGCTGTGGCCTCGTTTTCTTTCATTGTCAAGGGCATCATTTAGAGAGCCCCTGGTGATTTGCCACATGGCTCTTCTCTTATCCTTTGAGTACTGAGATGTTACTTATTTGACTGGCATCTGTTTGTCTCCATTGAAATGAGCTGTCACTCTTCTTAGTCCCATGTATACAGTACTCCTCTCCCATTGTCTGTTAAGATTTCCAGTTTATCTGTGACTTGCCTGGCTGTTTGCTTTTACTTACAATCTGAGGTTTGCTTGAGTTAGGCCTTTTCTTCTTCTGAGTTTGTGTCTCATCATGCAGTCCAGAATACCTTCGCACTCACTGTGTTGCATAGACTGGCCTTGAACTGGTTACTCTCCTGCCTCAGCCTCCTAAGTGCTGGAGTTACAGGCATGAGCCTCCATGCTAAGTTGAGTCAGCTCTTTGAAAAGATCAGATGGAACATTTGTGCTCTTATTCCTTTCATCTCCTCCCCACTCCCATTCTCTTGTATAGATCCTCCAATTATGTGTTTATTCACCTCCTGAAGTCCTAGCTAACCTTCAAAGGTTTTTTTTAAAAATTATTTTAATCCATTTTTCCATTTCTCGGGTGTTTAGAGTCTTTCTCTTAGTCTGTCATGAAAATTTGCAGAATGCTTTGCTCCTATCTCAAAATCTGTTAACCTTACCTAGTTATTGTTCCCTATTCAATTATTGGAATTCTAGTCTGTAATTTTTGTTTCTCTTTTAAATTTTCCCTTTCCGTGCTAAAACTACCTTTCTGTTCTCTTATAAAAATATTTCCCCAGGGCTGGAGAGATGGTGCAGTGGTGAAGAACACTTTCTGCTGCTATGATCCTGTAAAAGGTCTGGTGTGTGCCATTGACCTGTGGCTCTTCTCTGTTGTCTGTGCCTCTAATTCAAATTTTTGCTCTTTTGATGGTGTCCTATATTTCCTGCATGTTCCTTTCTTGTACTTTATTTTTTTCACATTTCTTGCTTATTTTGTCTAGATTTTTCCCTTTATCTTTGAGTTCCAGAATTCTACTTTCTTGTTTGATTCATTCTAATTATAAGGATTCACCTGAGTTTTCTAATTGGAATACTGAGTTTTTCAATTTCATTTTCATTTTAGCTTGTATAATTGTCAGTGTTTCTATCTCTATTTATTTTAATTTTCAAATCTTGAATTACCTTGGTCATTTCACTCAGCTGTGCATAGTCTTGTATATCAGTGTATAATCTTGGATATCAGTGAAGTCTTTATTGTTATGCTCTTAGAGTTTAGTGAAGCGTTTCTTGTGTCTTCTTTAAATTCCTTGATAAAGTTTATGATTGTTTTTTTAAATTCTGTGTCTTGGAGTTCATCTAGGTAGTTCTCATCATAGAACATTTCTATAGGATTGGTGGGTTGGATGGGAGACATGCTATCTTGGCTACTCAGGTGGGGGTCTGTGTGTGTGTGTGTGTGTGTGTGTGTGTGTGTGTGTGTGTGTGTGTGATTTGAAGGCGTGTGGACTTCTTTCTTTGGTTGTGTGTCTGATGTGGTAATCTGGCTTTTCTTAGATTGGGCCAGTGCAGGAGATGCATGACCTGAGTTAGGCCAGGTAAAGCTGGTGGATGAGCTGTTTAATTGGACCAGGGAAAGATGGCTCCCAAACATGGGTGGAGTGAGACCTGCGGGTGCCAAGATGGCAGTGGGCGGGGAAGAGTGATAGAAGAAAGGAGGGTCAGCAGGTTTGAGGGCCACTGATCTGGAGCTAGATCTGTGGGTGTAGAGAATGCCATAGGCAGGGGGAGGTAATGGGCAAGGGTGGGGGCCATGGAAAGAGATGAAGTGACTTACTTACCCAGCACAGGTGTTTCAGGAACAAAGAGCCTTCCTGGGCTGCAGTCTAGAACTGAGCAGGTAGGGGGAGGGGACGGCAAAGGGAAGGAGCAGCTTACTTAGGAATGGTAGCTCACAAACCTCCAGGATACAGTGTTGACCTCTCCTTAGAGAATCAGATGGCTGTGGTTGTATCACGTTCCTGGTCTATTTCATTAATCTATATGTCTATTTTGGTGCCAACACTGCAATTATGTTATTATTATTATTATTATTATTATTATTATTATTATTATTACTTTAGTTTGCAGGCTTTTTATTTCCACTTTAACCATGTTGCTTGCTATGGATGTGGTTATATTTTTATCTTTTTTGTTTGTTTGTTTAACTTTGGTGGGTCCTATCTATTTAGAATTTTATCCTTTTATATTTCTAATTTGGTAGAATAGGTTTATTGGATATGTTCTTAGGATTTTCTGTATTTCATCGCTATCTATTATAATCTGCCTTTTATCTCTAGTCTTACAGGTTTTAGTCTTTTCTCTCTTGCTTATTATTGATTTGGTGAAAGGTTTATCAATCTTGTTTATTTTTTCAAAGCACCAACTCTTCATTCATTTTTTAGTTATCTTTGTTTGTTTCTATTTCATTGATTTATGCCTGATCTTAATTATTTCTGTTTACTGGGTTTGGGTCTGGTTTGCTCTTGTTTTTTTCCCATGCCTTGAGATGCTTCATAGTTGTTGATTTGAGATGCCCACTGATTTTTGTCACATGAGCACTTAGAGCTATAAGGACTGCCTTTATTGTATCTTACAGGTTTTAGGATGTTGTGTAAATTTTCATTCAGTTCTACAAATGTGTAAATACTTTTGATTTCTTCAGACTCAGTCATTATTCAGTGATGTGGCATTTAGTCTCCTTGAGTTTATGTATTTTCTGTAATTTCTCTTGCTGTTGATTTCTAGTTTTGATAGAATACAGAAAGGTATTTCAGTTTTCCTGTTTGTTGAGACTAGCTTGTGTCCCAGCACATGATCAGTTTTAGAATGAGTCATGTGGACTCCTGGAAGAATGTGTATTCTGTAGTGTTTGGATGAAATGCTCTGTAGCCTGTTAGTTCATTTTATCTATGGTGTCATTTATCTCTGATGTTTATTTTTTGCAAACAAAAAGGATGTTTTTTTTAAAACTTATCTGTTAGTGAGAATAGGGTATTAAAGTCACTTATTATTTTTGTGTTGGTGTTAATTTGTGACTTTAAATCTCATATATTTGCTTTATGGAATTGTGTCACCTGTGTTCAGTGTAATATTCTTAGACCTGTAATGTTCTCTTGATGGATTGTTTCCTTAATCAGTATGAAGTGACCATTATCTCTTTTGAGTAGTGTTGGTCTGACATCTATTTTGTCAGGTATCAGAATACCCACATCCACTTGTTTCCTGGTACCATTGACTTAAAGTACCTTTGCCCATTCTTTTTTTTTTTTTTTTTTTTTTTTTTAGTATGAACATCACTATACATATTTACTTTTTACAAACTTACATTCAACATTTACTTTTCATAAACTTACATTCAGCTTTTACACTTTACAAACTTACATTCAACATTTATACTTTTTACAAACATATTCGAATGCAAACTCTATAAGACTGTTTTACAAACTTTAGCACATATCTAGAAAAGATTTTTTTAAAAAAATTTTTATTTTGCAATACAATTCAGTTCTACATATCAGCCACGGATTCCCTTGTTCTCCCCCCTCCCGCCCCCCTCACCTTCCCCCCAGCCCGCCCCCCATTCCCATCTCCTCCAGGGCAAAGCCTTCCCAGCAGACTGAGATCAACCTGGTAGACTCAGTCCAGGTAGGTCCAGTCCCCTCCTCCCAGGCTGAGCCAAGCGACCCTTCATAGGCCCCAGGTTTCAAACAGCCAACTCATCTTTGTTCATTCTTTCACCCTCAAGTGTCTATCTTTTGTTTGTGAGCTATGTCTCTTGGATACAGAAAAAAGAGGAATTGTGATTTCTAATACAATTAGTTCTTCTGTGCCTATTGATTGGAGAGTCTAATCCATTGCTATTCAGAATTGTTATTGAAAGGGTGTATTAATTTAATTCCTGTCATTTTGTTGATTTTATAGTGTTTGATGGTTTTTAAGCCCTTATTTGGATGACAAATGTCTTGGAGTCTTTTTTTTTTCATATGGCTTCTTGTTTATCATTCTCTTCTATTCAAAGTATTCTTCCAGTATCCACTGTAGTGTTGGCCTAGTGGTCATAGACTGCTTTAGATTACTTTAGTCATGGAAAGTTTTCCTTTTTCCTAACATTGTGACAGTTCTGTTGGATATAGTACCTGGGTGGGCAGTTGAGCTCTCTTTTCAGAACTTGAAACATGCTTTCACGCTCTTTATCATTTAGAATTTGCATTGAACATTAGCTCTTGCTCCTCAGGCCTGCCTTTATGTGTGACTTGGTCCTTCTCTCTTGCCTCTTTCAATCCACTTTGTTTTTTTCTGAACTTTTAGTTTTTTACTATAGTGTAATGTGAAGAATTTCTTTATCTGGTTCTACCTATTTTGTGTTCTGTGTTCTGTACGCCTCTTTTATCTGGATGGGCATCTATTTCCCTAAGATTGGGCAATTTTCTTCCATTATCTTATTGAAAATAATTTTCTATGACTTTAACATGGGATTTTTCCTCTTCTGTGCCCATAATTCATGAATCTGGTCTTTTCACACTGTCTCAAAGAGCCCCTATATTTTATTCTCTCATATATATTTAAATTTATTGTTGGCCTTAACAAATGATCCGTATCCTTTGACTTATCATTACATCT
Source organism: Peromyscus eremicus (assembly GCF_949786415.1). Taxonomy (NCBI): domain Eukaryota; kingdom Metazoa; phylum Chordata; class Mammalia; order Rodentia; family Cricetidae; genus Peromyscus; species Peromyscus eremicus. Next base: position 90,473,422 of record NC_081423.1, read on the forward strand.
GACTACTCTGTTTTCCATGCGAGCCATTCTATTGGTCAGGATTTTCACTGAGGTTTTTATTTGACTTCCTGAAAATTTAATTTCCAGTGTTATTTGTTTGCTTTGTTTTCATTCATGTTTGAAACGAGCAAGCAGTTTTATTGACCTATAATCTACCTTGTAGGCTAGGCTGCTGGCTAGCAAGCTTTAGGGACCCCTGTCTCTGCTTTCCCAGAGCTGGGATGATAAGTGTGCACCACCATGCCTGTTTTGTTTTTGTTGGTGTTATTTCTAACATGGGCTCAGGATCAAGGTCATGCTTGCAAAGTAAGCACTTTACTAACTGAGCTGCCTAGACATAGTAGTTTATAGTCATTTATATGAATATTCTTTCTTAAAATGCTGTATTTAAACAGCTAGACTAATAAGAGTATTTTGAAATTAGCAAGCAGATGTGAGCAAAGAAGAAAAGTTGAAAGAGACTTACTGAAATGAAAATACTAGAGACTGAAATACTGTGTGGGTTTGAATGTAAGAGCAGGATACCACTATAAAGTGACTTTCTGGTAATCTTTAAAATATTTCCCTTGAAGTTGGACATGAAAACAAAAATGATGGAAGCAAAGTTTTATGAAGAAAAACTTAAGCTGCAACAGAAACATGATGCTGATGTGCAGAAGGTAGGGTATATACACTTATGTTGTATGCAGTATTCGCTGTGCTCTGGGTCTTGGGATGGGACACGCATCCATCCATCTAGCAACATATTAGTTGTTTGATAATAGTGTATCTTGTAAATGGAATTTGCTGAAGTAAAATCCCATCAAAAGTCATTTGTAAACTTTATTTGTAAAATGTATCTGTTTCTATCCTATTTTTATATTACCTATTACTTTTTCAACTATTGTCTTAAGGCTGAATTTCATATAGTTTTTACCATATATGATTTTTGCAACTGTGTGTGTGTGTGTGTGTGTGTGTGTGTGTGTGTGTGTGTGTGTGTATGCCTGTGTAGCTGAAGAATCTAGGACCAGAAAATGCTCTACCAGTGAGCTATTTTAAGATAGGACTCACTGAATTCCTCCACTGCCCTTTCCTCCTCATCTTCTCACCTTGGCTTCTAGAGTAGTGGGACAGGCCCTACCCATCAGGTTTTGCACCTTTCATAAATTTGCAAGTAAAATAACAATTGTAAATGCTACTGTTTGTTATATCCTAATTGTTTCAGTTTTCTGATTCAGTTTCCTTTTTTAATTAATTAATTAGATTTGAGATCATATTGTTTCCCCATCAGGGCTCAAACTTGGGATTCTCCCACCTAGGCCTCTTGAATGCCACTACACCTTACTTTTTTAGGTTCAAAAAGAACTCTTGGTCCCTTCAGAGCGAAGACCCAGAGGTCTATACAATAGATCTTTTATTTCAAATAAAGTTCATTTTCCTGAGGGCCAATAACTGCCAAAACAAACAAAGAAACAAACAAAAGACCAAACCAACAACTTTGGTCTTAGTTCTGTTGGTATTGACTGCATGTAGTTAGTGTAAATGCTAGCTAGCACTGACAATCAAGGCTTCCTTTTTGAGTACAACTCAGATTTGTGCTTTCCAGTTTTTCAATTTGTCTGTCTATCTGTCTATCTATCTATCTATCTATCTATCTATCTATCTATCTATCTATCTATCTATCTATATCTATATCTATATCTATTTATTTATGTACTTACTTATGTGTGTTACTGGGTATTGAGCCAAGGATCTTTAAATGCTAGGGAAGTACTACACCACTACTTGGCTACCTTCCCACCCATTTAAAAAAGGTTTTATTTTGAGACAGTATGTCACCAAGTATCCACCTTGCCTTAAGCTTACTCTGATCATCCCAAGGTGTTGGGTTATAGCTCAGCATTACCACACTTGGCTCCAAGTTTTTAATATTTTGAATTAGATTATTATCTTCCCCAGTGTCTCATAAACATCAGCTGTAGTTTGCTATATAGAATTATAGTCCATGCTATATTTTTGTAATTATTAAAAATTTTAGTGTTAATGATGTGGGTTTTTAATACATAAGGTTTGTACAATAGAAAGTTTGCATGTGTTCTTTTAACACCAACCCTATTTCTGCTTCTCCAAACTGAATAACAAAGACAATTAGCTGGGCATAAGACTTCTAGCACTGGGGTTCCAGGCTGGCCTTCAGCACACCTGTAGTCCTGGCAGCCCATGGCATCATCATCCTCTTGCCTTGCTCTGCAGAGTAGCTGCTGTGCACCACCAAAGTAGTGTACACTGCCAGTCTTGATGGCTCCGGGGAGAGGGATCCTGTCTCAAAAATTAGACAAAGGAAAACAAAGTAGGGGCAGAATCAGAAAAGTGAGGCTACAGTGTCATGCATCCAAGTGTCTCTGAAAGAGAAAATGTAAGAGATTTTGGTCAAGTGTATTCTTTGAGTCATCGTGTGTGTGTGTGTGTGTGTGTGTGTGTGTGTGTGTATAAGTGAAGCATGTATAAGGGTGTGATTGCATTGCATGTGCCTGTGGAGATTAGAGGCCTACTTTGCATGTTTTCCAACTCATTTTCTGAGGCAGGGGCTTTCACTGAACCTGGAGCTTACCATTTTGGCTAGACTAGCTCACCAGTAAATGGCTCCCTTCCCTGGGATCCGCCCTTCTCTGCTTCCCTAGCACTAGAGTCTTAGTGCACGCCACCATGTCTGGCTTTCATGTGTGTACTGGGATCTGAACCCAGCTCTGAATGCTTGTGTAACAACCACTTTACCCACTGATCCATCTTTTCATCCTTCATCTTTTTTCTAAGCAACAAGAAGGAAGCAACTCCTTATGTTTTTGAAAAAATGTGTTTATTTTCCTTTCCTCTTCCCCATTCAAATGATAAAAGCAATAAATATTCTTGCTGTAATGAAAAAGTTACCTTTGTAAAATTTATGTAATGATATTTTATCATAAATTTATGTAATGAAATTTTATTATAAAATATCAAAATGAAGTAGAATCATTTGAGAAATGATGCATTAATGTACAGGATAAATGAGTTTGAAAGATGTTTGGAAGAATCATGGTGATAGAGTTTGAAATAAGCTTTTTGGTATATGTATGTCTCAGTTACCTTTCTCATCATCATGACCAATGCTTGACAAGAAACATGTGAGAGGAAGGCTTTCTTTTGGCTTATAGTTTTAGAGGATACAGTCTACCATGATGGAGAAAGTTAGGGGAAATGCATCTCTGTGGCAGTGGGATGTTGCAGCAGCTGATTGCTTCATATTTGTGGAATGGGAAGTAGACAGGACAAGAAGTGAGACTGGGTTATAAACCTCAATGCCTGACACCCAAAACCCCATTTCCTCCAGTGAGGGCCCAGCTCCCAAATGTTCCACAATCTCTCAGAATAGTCCTACCAGCTGGGAACGAAATGTCCAAATACCTACGCTGTGGAGGATATTTTATATCCAAACCAAACATTCCACCCTGGGCCCTGTAGGTTCATGGCCCTCTCAAGATTTAAAATGCATTCAATTAAGCTTCAAAAGATTATAGTCTTCCAGTTCCAGTGCTGTTCAAAAGTGCAAAGGCTATGTCTGAGACTCAAGGCAGTCCCTTAAATGTGACTGTTTTTAAATTAAAAAGTTATGTTCCTAGCATGTCATGGCACGGGGTAAACCATTTACATTCCAAAGAGGAGGAAGGGAGAATAGAAAGGAAAGACCAGACCAAAGTAACAAGGAAACTCATGGAAACTACCAAACCTTCCAGCTCCATGTCAGGCATGTGGGGCTTATGGTAGCGTCATATGAGTTCCGTTAAGCTTGGGTAACTTTGCTTCTCCAGCTCAGCTGCCTATAACACAGGTGGTCTTTCTTGGGCCATTGCCTGGTCTCAGTGACTTTCTAGAACCTAGCACTGTTAGTTCCTCATTCTTCATAGTTACCAAACCAGCACCACATGGACAGTACCATGTCTTCATGCTAACTTGAGCCATAGCTGAACTGCCTCCTGTGTCTTTGAGGTTGAACCTGGTAAAACACTTTGCTAGGTAACCCTGCTTGAGTGGGATTCCCTGCTGGCTCTCTTTGTTTAGTCACTCTCTTTTCAGATGAAAAATTTTAGGTAATTTTTCATTGCTCTATAACCCTGCTGGATGTGTGAAGTCTTAAGCTTCATGGCTCCTTTCCTGTTGTCCCAGGACTAAATCTGTGGTTTCTCTGTAAAGGCACTACTCTCTTTAACAAACACACATGTTGTGTCCCCATCTGGCCTCTCCTCAACTTTAGCTGGATTCAATTTTTTTTTCCAAACTGTATATTTCTTTCTGTTCTCATTCTCTATAAACCTGACTAAGACAGTAAATAGTCACTATGCCACATCCTGAATTAGTGAGATAGTTTTGTTGTCTCATAATTTTCTTTGTCTATGACTTTTTAGTTAAACTTCATGTATTTTCAGGATATGAGCAGAATGCAGCCAAATTCTTTGCCAGAATAAAACATGAATGTCATCTAGCCCAGTTTCTGAGAGTCATAATTCCTGATACAACCTCAGACTGTCCTTTACTGTCTCCATTTTTATTGGCATTCTAGTTTCCTAAACTTGAGCCAGAATAGCTTATTAAACTCTGCTGTTGGAATTTTAGGGCTTCTTTAGCCTACAGCTCTCAGGTGTTCTTCTTTCCTCCTGCAAATCAGTTTCAAAGGCCTAAGAACCACATGGTCAGGCTTATCACAACAGTGACCTCACTTTTTGGTGCCAATTTATTATATTAATTAATTTCATACCACTAACACCAAATACCTGAGGAAAAGCAGCTTAAGAAGGGAAAAATTATTTTGACTCATGGTTTGTGGGGATATGGTCCAGCATCCATAGGGTTGAGACTGAAGTGAGAAAGATAAAGTAAAATACTGCTAATAAAAACACCAGGAAAAAATCCTTTGGCATTGTGGAACAACTTTTCTTGCACTTGGTTGAGGGTGTGTGGGACTAGAGCTGTACTCTTAAGAGCAGCAGCCAGACCCATTCCCACCTCTCTCTGGTTTTTTTGAGCTCCTGGGTAATATTTTCTACTGTTTATTAACTCTCTTCCTTTGATTATTTCTGTTTTTTTATTATTGTTGAGTATAAAATCATGGTTACATTTATTAAGTGGTTAAATGTGAAAAAAAATGGTAAGTATAATTGCTGTAAAAGTTATTAAGTTTTTGAGATTTTGAGTTCATTTTTTCCTGATTCATGAAGCAGAGCTAGATAGAAATGGAGCCTTTCCTATATCATTGTCCATACATCTAGGAGGCCTTGGCTTTAACAGTGAAAGAGCAGACGGGCACTGGTTGAAGGACCCCAGGCTCTATTCACTGGAAGATGCTGCACTCCAGTGCAGTGGAGTGGAGTGTACTGCCCAAGTTTCCAGCGACTTCTTTCTGCCACCTTATGACAACTTAATTTCCAAATTCTGTTTTAGGGATTCATGTAATTCATTATTCATAGCCTTCTTAAAATTATAAGTGAAAATTCTAAATAAAACATTGTGAAGTGAGTTATTCTAGTGTGTTAATATTTTTTATCAGTGTTTATAAACTAATTTGTGTATATAAAGTAATTTTGTATTTAGGTGGAATCATTTATGAGATTGATAGACTTGCAAAATACTTGGCTCACTTGTAATTACTTATCCTGTACTTAATTTTATAAACTAAAGTACTGTACTTTGTTTTGCAGATTTTAGAAAGAAAGAATAATGAAATTGAAGATTTGAAAATCTTATACAAAAAGAAACAAACTGAAACTGAGGAGACTATAAGAAAACTTGAAAAGAAAGGTGATAGTGTATGATGTGAATCTTCTAATGATGTTTTGAATTTATTTTAATGATTTAAAATTTAAAAATAAAATTTAATTTTTGAGATATGAACTTTCATGTGACTAGGTAAAATGTGTGTGTGTTTGAGAGAGAGAGAGAGAGAGAGAGAGAGAGAGAGAGAGAGAGAGAGAGAGAGAGAGAGAGAGAGAGAGAAGTGCAGTGGCAACTGGGATTAACAGAAAACTCGTAAAATATATTTCCCATTTGCACATTCATTGAGAAAAATAAAGAAGACATGTAATTAAGTATTAAATTGGCTACATTATGAGCCAAAACATCAAAATTCTCAGGTATTCACAAGAGAAATGTTGTGTTTTGGAGAAAATAACTTTTGTTTGATTTTGTAAAGTTGAACGTGATTTAGTTCATTCAAGAGAGGAGTTCTTCCTACTGGGGTGGGAACTAAAGTTGGTGACTTGTGTGTGTGTACACACTTGGCAAATGTTTGACCACTGCATACATCTCTAGCCCACAGACTTGTGGCTCCATGTGTCTGTGTCCACTTGTGGATCTTAGCATATGCTTTGATACAGGTTCAGAATATTTGCGTTACAGCCTTGGGATTAGTGAGAATGGAACTGAAGAGTGAAGATTTGGTAAAGGAAGAGATATAGACAGTTGGTAACAACGGAGGACCAAGGGAGAATTTGATCTAGGATGGTGCCAAGGTTATTGGGTTTCCCCCAAAACCTGAATGCGGTAGAGTGGAGAGTAATATTTCTGACAGTTTAGCAGGGCAGTTACATGTGAGAATTAACCAGTGAATCAGGCATTTTTAGACTAATTTCCTGCTTTAAGCATTGACGAAAGTTAATTATATAGTCCTTCATTTTTTTCTCTAATTGTTATCAGTGATAGATAAAGTACTCTATATTTATTTATAGATTTTCATTCTTATTCTGTTTCATATTAGGCACTTCAAATACCCTTAAGCTTGAAAAACATTTAGGCTTTAATAAATGCTGTTTTCTTAGCAGGCCTAGTGATGCATGTCTGTAATCCCAGCATTCACATTGGAACCTGAGGCAGGGGGATTTCAGCTTTCAAGTAACTTAGCCACATAGTGGTACTCTATGACAAGAATCAACAGCAGCAACACGAACAACAAAACCACAACGCCACACATATTTTAAAATGCACTCAAGTCTTAGTTTAATGTTGGAGATGTGAAGTAAAATACGTTGCGTGTGCTAAAGACCAGTGTCAGGTCCTCCTGGGTCCTTCTCTTATTATTGCATAGCTGAGGTATAAGAATTTAAGAAACTTTGGGGACAATAGTTCTGAAAATTCCATTTTAAAGTAAATAAAAACATAGATAAGATGTTATATTGAAGTAAAATTATGGCTTAATATATTACATAATTTAGTCGATTCAAATATATTAAAGAAAATTTCACTTAAACTGTGGCATTTTAACTAGAGGAAAGAGGGCAATAGCTTTTAAAAGTCTCTATTTTAATAACATAAAACTTGAAAATGATTTTAAACTGCTTAGGAACAACAATATATTGCTAGAGTAATGTATCCTATATTCAGTCAGCCTACAACTTCTGTGAACTTGTCTATATGGCACTGTTATGCCTTTGAATAAAAAAAAAGAAGTTGACATATCTTTCTCTTCAATGAAAATAGTCTTTTAAAAGAGGAAATTTGCAAGGAAATAGATATAATGTCCTAAGTGATTCATTGGAGAAAGAGACCTGATTTTGTGTAAATAAGAGGGATTTATCTCTCTCATTGCAAGGGGAGGGATCTCTTTGGTGAGTGTTTTCAAAAGACGATAGCCTGTGCTCACACTCCATGAGTATATAAAGACAGCTGATGACATTGGGCAGTCAAGCCTGAAGGAGCATGTCCTTGGGAGCCTGCAGAGAGGCTGGCTTATTTATAGTGCAGTTTTAAGATGTGGAAGAGGCAAGAGGTGGAGCTAGAGAGCAGCTGGATCATAAGGAGCCATTGTCTCCTGTTAGAGCCTTTGTCACACATCCGTTAGGCGAGGAGAAGTTTAGCACGGTCCCTAAACATTAGCCGGGCGCTCATGGGATCTGCACCATTGAGTGGACTCTTTAAAGTGACAGAGGCCACAGTAGAGGAGAAATACTTGAGGCTAGCATGCTGTTTTAGGGAGAGAGTAAAGAATAATTAATCAAGCTCATCTATGATTATAGAAGTGGCCAAAAGCAAGAAATAAGAGGGACTTTAGAAAAGTAAGACTTAATGAAAAATTAAATTATCTATTAAATGTATCATTACATTTAGATATCATCAAATTCTAGTGTGGTTCCTAGAACTGGTTTAACTATATTTTCATCCATTCTGACAGTTCAGATCCTTATACGTGACTGTCAAGTTATCAGAGAAACTAAAGAAAACCAGATAACGGAACTGAAGAAGATGTGTGAGCAAAGCACAGAATCTCTGAATAATGATTGGGAGAAAAAGGTAAGCTCCTGAAGCCAGCCATGTGAGCTGTGGAAGGTGGGTCTGAGCGGAACATCCTCAGCAAGCAGGGAAAGTGATTAAAAATTCAAGATAAGGTATATTTTCTTCTCAAAGTCTGTGGTCTATAAATAGTTTTTGTTTTAAAGCCATATTTCTTACTTATTTTTATTGAATTAATATTTTGCATTTTTTTGTCATAGCCAGTAGGTGTTAAGCAAAATGATTATGGAAATAATGGTTTCAATTTGGGATTTGGGTCATTTCTCTCTTAAAATGCCAGGCACCATTAGATAACCCAGACTGACGTTTACAGTGCAGGCTTGTTTTGATAAGTGAAATCCTTGGTGGATAGTTCCTGCTTGCGTGCACTGGTGAAGCTCTGAGGTGTTGGTACTGGGGCTTATTGATCATCTTGGGTCACTTTTGAGTACTAGATGTAGTACACAGACTTCATCCAAATTACATATTTCACAGTCATATTGGAAGACGTGCTTACAGTAGTCAAACTGCCTCTATTAAATTTGCGAAGTCCAAGAGTCTTTACTCTTCTTGAGCTCGAAACTGGAATGAGATTCTTGGGACTCTTGCTAGCCTGGTCCTGTGCTTCCCGCCTGCTTTCGGCTTCTGTTTTCAGTATCTTCTTGTCAGGTGGGAATTCGCGCTGCCTTTGTTAGTCCCTAGCCTTTCTCTCTGTTCATGGATGCTGAGTCAAAAGCATCTGTTAGACTCTTCTGAACTCCTGCTTCCCCATCTCACAGTGGCTCTGGGTCCAGGGAATATACGCTAGATTCCCAGTAAGATCAAAGGAGGAATGGCCATAGGCTAAGAACAGCTTTCAACCTCTGCCCTAACGCTTGCTACTGAATCCTTGTCTGGACTCCCACTTTTGGCTCTCTGCTTCCTTTACCTTAGTTCACAGAGATTTTGTTAAAGCTCCATCCATTTAATCAACATAACATAAGAATATCAATTAATTAAGACCTTTGTACATGATGCTTGTGATGTAAATTCTTAGTTACCAGCCTTGCTGTATATTCTACTCATAAACATGATCTTTGTGTTTATTGTTTGTATTGATTATGGAATCCCAAATGAGTATCTTATTGGGATTTGCATAGATGAGGAAGCATCTTCACATTTGTATTGTACAAATGAAATAAATGATACAGACCTTGAGTTGCTATTCACAATGAACAACAATGAGATTATTAATATTTCTGTTTGTATATTTTGCAGACTACTAATAATGTTGTTTAATTGAGAAATATACTATTGATCAGATTTACCTACCTTCTACCCAAGACAGAAAATTCCTTTAGTATTTGCCCATCTATTGAAATTTTCTGTTAGGGAAAGCAGAGGAAAACATTGTATGCTCTTTGTATGATGTTGTTACTTGTGGTTTTAGATTCTTGTTCAGATCACTTTGTGGATATAAATAGGAGTATTGGAAAATATTTTTTGAATTTCAAAATAACATATTCCATGGTTGTGAGAGACTCTTGACTTCATTGTGCAGCTCCACAATGCTGTAGCAGAAATGGAAAAGGAAAAATTTGAGCTTCAAAAGCGACATACTGAGACTATTCAGGAATTGCTGGAGGATACAAATGTGCGTCTGAATAAGATGGAGGGTGAATACATGGTGCAGACACAGTCCACAGTAAGTATTTTTCTTTTCTCTGTTTCACTATTCACATCTATTTTATGTTCCATGTCCTCATTTTTCACTGATAAGCATTTTATAGAAATTGTTACTAAATTTAAAGAAAAAGCATTACTTTCTTACTTGCTACAGTGACAGTGGACAGCACCAGAAGTTCACTAAGAGGTCAGACTCTGGATTGCTCAATGTCTTAATCTCTTAGGAGTGGTTGCAGATTTTTTTTTTATCATTAACTTTTAGTTCAGAGAGAATTATTTTTTCTTTTTAAAATTTCTTTTTAAACTGATGACACGAGTGTTTTTTGATGATATTTAAAGTTGGTGTAAAGGAAATTAGAAATATTACTGCTCTGGCATATTATCTTAGTAGAGCGTCATGACTGAGGCACGTATATCCACATGTCACTTGGAGAAATCGCAAATCCCTAACAGTCTGGGTGTCTTCTTAACTCTTTAAATGTTAAGTTTTCTCATTTCTGTGATACGAAAATAATAGTATTGGCAATATTAAATTAATATATAATTGAAGTTACATAATAAGCTTTCAATATTTAGATTCTTTGAAAATGCAACATATAAGAATTATAAAGTTATATAAGTGAGAAAGACTCAGTAAGACACTAATTAATACTTGCTTGAGGATGGGATTTTGGCCTCCATTCCTTGTAAAAATGACAAAACAGAGATGAAAAAGTCAGAAATGAAGATGAACAAAAACCACAAGAGGTTAATAGAACTTTTTGAGTTTGTATTAGTTACATTTATGTCATTGTGACAAAATACCTTATAGAAACTGTGCGCAGAAAGAAATTATTGACAAACCCAGTCTACAGAACCAAACCTTCAAAGGCTCTCCCCTAGCTGGAGAGTGTCCCACCTCCTAAAGGCATCACAGGCTTCTGAAGCAGCACAGCTACCTGGAGACCATGCTTTCAAAACATGAATGAACCTGTGGGAAACAGTTCAGATTGAAATCATTACAGCATTGGAAAGGCGATGATCTGACAGGTTCAGGAAAGCACAGGGCTCTGGGAAGCATCGCGATGATCTGACAGGTTCAGGAAAGCACAGGGCTCTGGGAAGCATCGCGATGATCTGACAGGTTCAGGAAAGCACAGCGCTCTGGGAAGCATGGCTGAGTTGTTGCATACAATCTGCAGAGGCATCAGGCAGCTCCGCAGGTCTGTAATATGGAGTGTGAGGTCTGTAGGAAGAGGCAAGAGTGAAGGCACAAGGATGTTGATCATAATGCTTCTGCATTTGCATGTGGTTGAAATGTCCCTGATGCAACTTTCTAAAGTGAGAGACTAAGCTTACGGAGCACAGGTTCATCTGACTTGTAACTCCTCAAGGAACACTGGATGATTATCTGGAGAGAAGAAGCAGTCTCAGAATCTGCTGCAGTTTGCTAAGTGTGGTGGACAGAGTTCCCAGAGGCCTCCGAACCCTTTGAATTCTTGGGGTAGCAGGCTGTAAAGCACCACTGTCCCACCCTCCAAAGAAAACAGTGAAAAACCGAGTTGCTTATAAGGAAAAGAGTATCAAGATACCTTTAGACTCTTTAAAAACTCAGTGTTCAATGCCAGGAAACAGTGAGGCCATGCCTATAAGATGCATGTTAGAAACAAAATGTGGCCCCTAGTACTTTCCAAATGAATAAATAGTTTTATACACTAGCAGATCCCTTGCAAGGGTTTACACATGCTAAATGTCATTATAGTGCTTTTAGAAATGGTATTTGTCATTATTTCGAGCTCTTAAATATTTTTTCATTCTTTGTTTATGAGAAATGTATTCATAGAAATCATTTTTTAAAAAGAGCTATTTATTCTGTCTCTTAGGTTTTATTTTGTGTTTTCTCCCCTTGAAGTTTATCACTGTTCTTTATTTTTATCTGTGAAAGCTTCTTTGGGTCTACCCTCATCAATTCATTCTTTAATAGGTTTGCTTCTGCTTATTACATCTGTCACGCTTTTTATTTCAACTATTTTTTCATGCCCAGTATCTTCATTTGACTATAAAAAAGCTTTCCTAGCCAATTTTTTCTTGTGTCATTTGTTAGTATCATCTCGAGTATATTTATTAGGTTAGATCTAGCTGGTCTAATTATATTTAGACTATTATAATATACTATGAATGATAATGATGCATATTGCTGTCCTGGTAAGTTTTTACTGTCAACTTGACACAACCTAGAGTCACCTGGGGAGAAGAAACCTCAATTGAAGAATTGTTTAGATCAGATTGTCCTGTGACCATGTCTGTGAGACATTGTTTTGATTGATGATTGATGTAGGAGGGCCCAGTCCATTATGGGTGGCACTGACCCTAGGTAGATAGGTTTGATATATGTAAAAATGGTTAAGCATGATCTAGTGAATGAGCCAGTAACTAGCATTCCTCAGTTTCTGCTTTACTTCCTGTTTGTGCTCCTGCCTTGATTTCCCTTAGTGATGGACTGTGACCTGGAAGTGTAAGTAAATAACCTCCTTTTTTTTTTGGCCATGGTATTTATCATAGTAACAGAAAGCAATCTTGGACAATTGCATTGTTTGTTTAAAAATAAACTTGTTGACATTCTTTCAACATAGCTTCCACAGGTCTCAGTTATTTTGGACTGAGAACTCATGTCCTTTGGTTTGTTATTCTGATATGTGTTTGGAAAAGCAGGAGATCAAGTTTTTTTATTGGTCAATGAGAGCTTGTGCTGCCTAGTTTTATGTCAACTTGATAAAAGCTGGAGTTATTTGGAAAGAAGGAATGTAGCACGAATCTTAACAGGTCTTATTAATAAAATCAAACTTGATGCCAGGTATTGGGGTGAATGCTGGAAGATCAGAGAAGCAGAACAAGCCACAGCCACTTCACCTCGCCAATTCCTCAGCTGATCCTCTTTCCTCAGACTGGATGCTTCTCAGCTGAACTGTGCTGCTCAAAAGCCTAAAAGCTTAACCAGCCTAGTTCCTGGTTTTCATACCTTATATACCTTTCTGCTTTCTGCCATTACTTCCTAGGATTAAAAGCATGAGTCACCATGCCTGGTTATTTCCAATGTGGCTTTAAACTCACAGAGATCCTGATGGATCTCTGCCTCCAGAAGGCTAGGATTAAAGGTGTGAGTGCCACCATTTTCTGGCCTCTATGTCTGTCTAGTGGCTGTTCTGTACTCTGACCCCAGATAAATTTATTAGAGTGCACTACGGTATATTGGGGAACACAATATCACCACAAAGGAATGTCAATTTAGAAAATGCTCTCATCTGATTGGCCTGTGGGCAAGCCTGTGATGTGTTTTCTTAATGATGTGGGAGAGCCTAGTTTGCTGTGTGTGATGCCGCCCTTGGGCTGGTGGTCTGAGACTGTATAAGAAAGCAGGTTGAGCAAGCTGCGAAGAGCGAGCCAGTGAGCAGCATTCCTCCATGGCTTCTGTATCAGTTCCTGGCTCCAGGTTCCTGTCTTTAGTTCCTGCCCTGACTTCCTTCAATGATATAGAAGTGGAGGCAAAATAAACCCTTGCCTCTCCAAGTTTCTTTTGGTTCTGGTGCTTTATCTCAGCAATAGAAAGCAAACTAAGATAGAGCTTGTTCAAGTAGTGAGGAAATGGTGAGCCTCAGGACAGAGACTCCTGAAAAGGCCCATTGGCAGCTTCCCATATGTAAGATGCAGGCCTCACCAATCCTAAAGGAATATAACTTTGGAGAGAGATAGTGTCCCTAAGTTATAACAATTAGCTAATGGTCTTTAGAGGGATAGGTGATCTTTCAATGAAAGAAACCCTAACTTCATCAGATTTGTTCATCTTTTATAACTGCTGTCTTTTCTGTGTTTTCTCTCCTCCTGTTTCCCTGCCTCCAGCCCCACTCTTTTTTCTCTCTTCCTTCTTCATCTCTTTTCATTTTTCCTCTTCCCTTCACCTTCCTATTCCTCCATTTCTTCTCTTCCTATTTTCTATACCTTTCCTCTTTCTCTTCCCGTCTTCTTCCCCTACTCTTATCCTTCCTCTACCTTCTCTTTCCCCCTCCTCTTCTGTTTCCACTTTTTCCCCTTCCCCATTCTTCTTCTCTTTCCTTTCCTTTGTTTGAAACAAGTCTTGCTCTATGTATCTCAGGTTGGTCTGGTACTTAATATGTAGCTAAGGCTAGTCTTCAGTGCAAGCCTTACCAGTGTGTTGCCATGCAAGTTCTGCTTTTTGTGTCTTGTTAAACAAATCTCTCTCTACTGAGAGTGCAGGATGGTTCACCTATATGCTTTACTAAAGTTTTTAAATGTTTGTTTTTACATGAGTTTTTAATCTCTCTGGTTGTTATTTTTTGTGACTAGTGAAAGATTGGAATCTAATTTCATTGTTTTCATGTGGATTGTGGGAGACCAGCTCCCACCTTTTAAGGTTTCTATGAGAAGGAGAGAGGAATAAGAAATGACAGATAGAAAGAGACCTAGAAGGCGAGAGGAAAGACAGAAACACAGGATAGCCTCGGGAGGGCCTAAGTCAAAATCCACTGTCCCCTTCTGTCTCTTCAAAAGGGTTTTTTATAACAATGCCAAGGGGCGGGGCAAAAGACCTCCCCCTTGCTATATCAAAGCATACTGCACAGCCAAGTGCAGACCCTTCCAAACACCTAGTAACCACTCCTGTGGTCAAATCATCCCCTTATTCAACCCTGCTGGGTAAAGCAAGCTCAAATTCTCTGACCCTGAGTAATTTGGGCCTCCACAGTGGATGACTGCCTTTGTTTTTCCAGTCTCACTTTTGAGTCATTCTTCCTCTCTCTCTCTTTCTCTGCCTTGGCTGTTGTGTATGTAACTTCTCTTCCATGAAGGTCTCCATTGTTTATGGCTAGCTAGTTTCTCTGGCTTAGCTAACACCATTACTGTTACTCTTGGTACTCAAGTCTTTCTTCCTTGTTGAGCAGAATTGTCCTGCCTGAGCCCTTTCCTTTGATGGCTACATTTTTTTTTTTTGATGGCTACATTTTTTTTTTTTTTGATGGCTACATTTAAAATCAGCTTTCCATGTTTGGAGAATCTCTTTTCTTTAGAATATAATTTCTGATTTTTTTATGTTTATTGTTAAAAGTTACATACTTTGGGGGACTGGAGGGATGGCTCAATGCTTAAGAGCACTTGTTGCTCATACAGAGGACCTGTGTAATTTACCCGCAGCTGTACCACAGCTCACAACTATCTGTAGCTCCAGTTTCAGATGGGTGGATGCTTCCATAGACACTGCACGCATATGGTGCACAGACATACATTCAGACAAGACACCAGACACATAAAATAAAGGAGTAATATTTTTAGAAAGATACACTTTTTTAAATAAATATTTGTCACAGATTTTAACCCTTTACACATAGGTAGCAAGTATTTTACTTCACTGTGCTGTACATTGACTAGAGCTTATATGAAATGTTAAATAATGGTGGCAATCGTTTCTAAACCAAAGCTATTCTTATTTCAAAAGTTATGCAGACTCACAATTTGAAGAAAAGCTGCTTCTCTGTTGTCATTGTTTTGTTCATTGTTTAAACTAGCATACGAATAATGGATCTCATTATAGCATTCATGCACATTTTCTTCTTATTTGTCCCCCTTCCCACTCTTCTCCCTCATCCCTCGTGTCCCTCTCTGTCTCCTTGCTTCTTCTCCCAAAGCCCCTGCTGCCCTCATCTCACATGTGTTCCATTTCCCTCTTTTTCTTTCCACCCTCAAGAGCTCTTCTTTCCTGCTGTTTCTAACTGCAGCATGCACGTACACACACGTGCAGATGTACACACATGGACACATGCACATTCACAAAGTAAAATCTAGAATCTGCATATGAGAAAAAAACATGGGGTATTTCTCTTTCTGAGTCTGAGTTATTTTATTTCATATAATGATTCCAAGTTAGGATCATTTTCCTGTAAATATCACAATTTAATTTTCTCTATAGCTAAATAAAAATTTATATATATATATATATATATATATATTATAAAGTGTATATATCCTTCCTGTTAATAATGCTTCTATCAAGAAAGATACTGATTAATATTTCATCATAATAATTTACTTATACATTCTGCTTAGCAAAAACAAACACACACCTAAAAGTAAATAAAAATGGCTTCATTTCAGTTGTCTCTCATTATATTTGAGAATTTAAAAAAACAAAGAATACACTTCTACTTGCTTGTTATTGAACATGTGGAAGAAACAGGACGGAAAGAAAGAAAAGTGTATTTGTAATAAAACCAATGTTGGAAAAGCCATATGTGACTGTCCAGGCTTCTATTGTCAGTCTAACGCTGGGTATTGTCATTAAAACACACAAACATAAACCTTTCATGGTGATAGGTGCATTAGTGACCTAGCACTGCCATCATCAATGACTGTGATTTAGGTGAGTTGGAATGCCACAGATATATTGCCTTAACAGTTCCCAGGCAAGCGGTGAAACTCAGTGTCAGCAGAACCTGTTGTCTTTGAAGATGCTGTAGGAGAAAGACGCTTTGTGGTGGGGGCAGGCAGTCCTTGACACTCTTTGGCTTCCAGCTGTAGCTGTGTCATCATCTGGGGTTGTTGTGTGGCTCTGTGCCAGTGTCTTAACATAGCCTTTCTGTGAGACCAACTGTCTTTGGCCTCGGGACCCTCCAACCCAGAGTGATTCATACTGAGTCTGAAAATATTCTGTTTCCATTCAAATATTTCTACATCTGGTAATGGGTCTTAATGGTAAAGAATTTGCCCTGAATGTGCAAAATGTGCAAAGCTTTGGGTCCAATTCCCAGCACTGTCCCAAACAAACAAACAAACAAGCAAACAAACAGTCGCATTACTTACAAGTCTTGGATATTGGTTTCAGTATCTCTTTGGAGGTGAGGTGCAGCACAGAACAGCAGCTAAAGAATTATGTCTAATTGTTACCACTTTAAGACTGAAAATACTGAAAAGTAACTAATTGGATCTACGAAAGAGAAAGGCATGCTTATTCTGGTGCTTTCTCTTTGCTACAGAACTAGCTGGCAAAGGGGTGAATTTGGTACCTTTCATCTTCAGCTATTCATAATAGGATGGCTGGCACATGCTGTGTTCTGTTCGTTTATGCTGCTGGGTTTGGTTATTTGTTTGGGGCCTTTTGAGAGATTTCAATTTATAGTCAAGAATGGCATCAAACTTAAAAATCTACTGCCTCTGCATCCTAGATGTTGATATTACAGGTGTCTGCCTTCATGCTTGGGATTTTACCTTTTTTTTTTTTTGGTTTTTTTTTTGGTTTTTTTCAAGACAGGGTTTCTCTGTGTAGTTTTACGCCTTTCCTGGGACTCGCTTTGGAGACCAGGCTGGCCTTGAACTCACAGAGATCCGTCTGCCTCTGCCTCCCGAGTGCTGGGATTAAAGGCGTGCGCCACCACCGCCCGGCACCATTTTTTTTTAATAAAACTTTAATTAATGATTCATTTAAAATAAAACAATAAAACCATTGCATGTGAACATAGATAACAATATTTTAATAACTTGTACTAAATATAAATGCTTATATTATGTATGTACATATATAATAAAGATATATAAACAGCTAAATTTTATAAAAGAAAAGAAATTGAATGACATGTACCATTGCTTTTCACTTTTGTCAATCTTAATCTCTGGCTTAATAGAAGGTAGCTGGGTTTTCATTCACTTTTGCATTCATTCTATTATGATTTCATATAATGTCACCTCTAGAAACTGCATAGACAAAGATCAATGTCTTTATGTTATTTAAAAATAGATTTGATCTTGCTGACCTACCAAGAATCAAAGGGTCTCAGGAGCTTGTTGAATTTTCAGAATTGCTACTCATTTATGATTTTTTTAAATCAGAATTCCTCCAAGGACTAAATTTAAAAATTGTGTACAAAACGTACATAAGCACATAAAAAACATACACCTACTTGCAAAATTGTCATTTTTACCATTGGCCATTCACTATGACACAGTCTCTTGTTTTTGTTTAATTTTATCTCATTAAAAATGTCCAGTTATGATTTGCACCTTGATTTCATGTTGGATTAGATCGTGGCTTGAAACCCCCCTTTAGGGTGCATGTATTGAAGAATCTACTTCCTTTGCCTGTGATTCACTTTTTCCAAGTGGTGAGAACAACTGGTGCTTCAACGCAGGGGACTTAAGAGTCATCCCCTTCTCCTGGGAGCACTCAGGATGAGCAAACTTTACATTCCTTCAACTTTGAAAATGTCACAGTTTAATTTGTAGTTCTGTTTCCTATCATTTAAAGTTGCTTATTTATCTCCTTGATCCATTTCTAAATTCGGCTTTTTCCTTGATTTTAAGTGTTTTATATGTTTAGTATCCAAATCAATTATTGGCTTTTTTCTCTACTCATTCTTTTTTTTATTAGACAAAGTATGCCTAACCAAGTTTTATATTTTAAACATTTATGTGTAAATATTAATAGTATTAAGAAATTTACTTTGTTGGACAACCATCTCTGCCCCCACTGGTATACTTAATTAAATAATATAAATGGTAAATCTGTTTCACAGTAGAATTTTTATTTTTATCCATTTGGAAAGAAAAGTGCAATTTAGATCTAAAAGATCATCTTCAGAAAGATTTCATTCTGGTTTTGGAACTTTGAAGCATTCTGAATGTTGAATTTTAAAATGCACATTCATCAGTGCTGCAGAAAGCTTGTGAGCAGCTCCTGATTTAATAACTAAGCCAGGGAGAGTTCAAGACCTGGTTAAGGATGGAAGACAGGACTGTCAGGGAGAATTAGGTCCTCTGTTGTACTTTCAACGTTTGTGCTTTTTGTTGAGTCTTGTTTTATTTTATGGCCATGTATTGTAATTTTGTCTAGGCAATTTATATATTTTGACATTGGCAGTAAATTTTTAATAGGAGTCTCATAGATAAAAACTTTCTTCTCAAACAAATCCTAAAACACTATCTTCAGTCCTAAGCAGGATTTTCCCCCCTGTGCTAGGATCTTAGTATAGGCAAGTGCACTGTCACTGAACTGTGTCCCTGGCCCTCCACTCCTCATTTTTTACGTTATCAACCTCATAGAGATTAAACACCCATACTTCCTAAAACTTACTTCCTTTATGTGGAGTGGGTACAATTAGAGAGCTGTCAGTTACTACCAAGGTATCCTTACCTCTACTACAGCCTTATCATTATGGTGTTATGCTGGCTGTTGTTGTGGTTTGTAGATGTCATAGCTGTTGAGGGCTGTTGGTTGTTTACCTTCTTTGGAAGCTTGCATGGCTTCTTCTGGTACCATGAACACTAGTCCTTGGAGAGGAGGCATTTAGGTCGGCTCCAGGTCGGGAGCCTCTGGGCTGAAGTGTGTGGTGTCTTCAACTGTAGAGACTTACCTTTTACCTCTGGGGGACGATCAAAGGCAATAGCAGTAGTAATCTAAAGTAGTTTGGGGAGTCCCTTGGGCAAAATTGACCAACTAAAAATAGGGACTCTCATGCTTTGAGTTGGAGTTTTATTAGATGGTCTTTGTCTATTGAAGGGAGCATTGTTAGCCCAGACAAGGAAACTTCTTCAAACTATATATGTATATTTATGTACAGAGTTTTGTGTATTAGAGGTGTCTCAGTTTGGGGTTTTATTGCTGTGATGAAACACCATGACCAAAGCAACTTGAGGAGAGGGTTTATTTGGCTTACACTTCCACATCACTGTTCATCACTGAAGGAAGTCAGGACAAGAACTCATACAGGGCAGGAACCTGGAGAGAGGAGCTGATACAGAGGCCATGGAAAAGTGCTGCTTACTGACTTGCTCAACCTGCTTTCTTATAGAACCCAGGACTACCAGCTCAGGGTTGGCCCCACCCACAGTGGACTGCACCCTCCCCCATCAATCACTAATTAAGAAAATGCCTTATGGCTGGATCTTCTGGAGATATGTTCTTAATTGAGGTTCCCTCCTTTCATATAACTAGCTTGTGTCAAGTTGACATAAAACTAGCCAGGACCAGCTCTCTTGCCTGTCACAGGTAGCAAAGGGTGGGCGGGGGCAATCTTTTCCTCACCTATGCCACCACATAGTAGACAAGGCAAGTAGGGATCAGCTTTCCTGCTCTTACACTTTTAGGTCGGCTCACCTGCATCCCTGACCACAGGGTCAGCTCTAGTGTGCTTCCCAGGTGAGATGCATGCCTGTGGTAAGGAATGGGGCCATCTTTCCCAAGTGTGTGTGGGGCAGCTCTCCTCTGAGGGGCAGGGCCAACTCTCCTGCTGTATTATCCAATGAGGGGCAGGGTCAGCAATTCTAGGGCCAGTGAAGGGCAGGGCATAGTTCCAGTGACCCCCCTGTGCTAACAGAAGCCATGGATATCAATCATCATAGACTCCAACCAGAGTTATGAATTGGTCTACCATCCACCTCATCTATGAACTGTTGGAGCTGGTGAAGGGGACTAACTTACAGATCCCAAACAGGCTCTCCAGGACACAGGACAACCACAGGTTATCCAAGAGGAGCCCCAGTGAGAACCCGTTATTGGTGGTGGTGGTGGTGTAGCAGAAGCCAATGACTTGTGGCAAGGAATACTTGCAAGTAAAGATGAATGGACTAATGGTTAAATTGTGTAACTCAATGGGCCACATTACAGCTTCCACAACAAGATTCTTCTCTCTCTCCTTTTGTTTCTTTGTTTTGTTTGGTTTTTGGTTTTACTTTTACATTTGGTTTTGTTTGGGGGTTGTTTTAAGGCAGAGGGCAGATTTGAGGGGACAGGGAGATAAATGGGATCAGAATACATAATGTGAAATCCAAAAAGAATCAATAAAAGTTAAAAAAAGAAAACTTGCCAGGACAATAGGATTTATTTTTAGATAAATCGGTAATAGTATCATTCCTTACAACTTTTTGGACATTCGTACTGTATTTTTACCCTCCTCCCTCCTTTTGTATTTCTTCTGACATTATGCACTTAAGAATTCTTCACTTGAGCATAGAATTGTGTGCAAAACAGTGTATACTCAGAATTTATTTTAAGATAAGTAATCAAAGAGTAGCTGACACCACACATTTTTCTTCTTAATTAAAATTATATATGTCACTCTGTATAAAGTATTTGTATGTTAAGTAAAGATCTTAATGCAGAGGAAACTTTGACTTACTTTCAATACCTGTCTGCATCTCAGAAATCATGCCAACTTTTACCAATAGTAAGACCTTTACGAGTGTTCACTCTAAGATTCCTGTAACAGCTAGCTTTATCCTTTTCAGTCTTATTGGCTCACCTCTCTTCCCCTTTCTCCTAGCTTGATTGGCTGCTTTTCTTTCTTTCTATTTCTGGATCCTTTTCCTGACTTCCATTCTTTGTCTCCTTAGAGACAGTTGTTCTCTTTGACTCAGGCTCAGGACCATATAATCTGCCAATCCTCATAGTCAGTACCAAGTAGACTGTTTTTATTCTTTCTTTTGTTTTTGATCTTGGATCTATCTGTGGTCTGCCAGCCTGTCTATTTACCTACCTATCCATCTGCCCATCAGGCACCTATCTTGCATCTATATCATCGACGTACCTATCTACCATCTAACAGTGATCTGCATTTTACTTACATATTCTTTTAATTATTTGCTAAGGATTTGTCTGAAGAAATAATCTTTGCTAATCCAGTAAAATATGGTCTTAGGTGTGTTGCAGGTGGTGTGGCATCAGATAGAAACTTCACTTTGAAAAGTGGTAGGAACTTGAGGGAATATGCCAACTTCCATGTTGTAGGGACAGGTGAGGAGATTATTCTTCTTAATCTCCATTATTTATGAAGTAATTTTGAATGTAGTTTTTTATAATTTCATGATGCTAGTATAGGAATTTTTATATAAAGATAAACGTAATTTGGTGGAATTTTTAAAAAAATCAGCCTACAGAAATATTAATAAATTCAGGATAGAAAAAGATTATTCATGAGTATGCAGAATGACATGATTTAAATTTTAGTTGTTATACTCTGTTGTAGTGTAACAGTATTCATTATGCAATGAAGTTTGAAATGCAAGCATATGAAAGTAATCATATATTAACCTACTTACAAACCCACTAACATTGCCACTAGAGGGTGGGGTAGGTAATGACTTTTATTTCTAGAGCATTTTAGGTATATATTTTATTTTTTAATGTTATTTATTTTTATGCATTCAAATGTTTGCCTACATGTATGTATGTGCACATGTGAGACCAGAAAGGGCATAGGATTCCTTGGAACTGAGTTATAGACAGTCATGAACCACCAGGTGGGAGCTGGGAACTGAACCTGGATCTTTTGCAAGATCAGTTAGTGCTTTTAACTACTGAGTCATTGCTTCATCTCCTACATATATATTTTAAAACAGACTTCTTGGGAATGGGGAGATTGTCTCTTGCTCTTCCAAAGCACCCATGTTGGTTGGCTCACAACTGCCTGTAACTCCAGCTCCAGTGGCTCTCATAGTCTTCTGTCCTCTGTAGGTGTCCCCACATATGTATGCATATGGGACACACACACACACACACACACACACACACACACACACCTAAAATAAATAATTAAAATTTGATTTTTTTTGAAGATTTTTTTGTTGTATTTTAAACCTGATGCCTTTTGATATTAATCTAAGTCTACCAGGGCATATATTCAAGACCTGACTGGGTAATGAGCTAAGGGAAATTTTGTGGTGCTGGGTTGTGATTTTTACCACTTTAAAGATTACTATGTTTCTGAGTCTTACTTTACTTGGAATGAGTTGCTTATGAAGGAGCTCATAAATGAGCAGGATTCACCACTTCACCCCTATTGTCATACATTACTCTTGTGTGTAATGCCTATAACCATCACATTTTAACACAAATCCTGCCTTACCAGTGGTTGTTAGCAGCAACAATTAAGAGGACTAGAGAGATAGCTCAGTGCTTAAGAGAAGACCTGGGCTTGGTTCCCAGTAGCCACACGGCAGCTCACATGGCCTGTAAGTCTAGTTCCAGGGTACCTAATGCCCTCTTCTGGTCTCCACAGATACCAGGCATGCCTGTGAGGGCAAGCTTTGATGATGATATGATAGACACAGTGGAGTGAGTTTTGGTTAGAAGATCTTATGCTTCATTATGCTGGTTACCATTTTTCCAGAAGAGTAATTTGCTAAGTTTTAGTTTTCTCAATAGTTAAAATTATGTTAGTAATTCCTATCTCGTAGTTGGGTGTGCTGTGTGTAAAGTGGCCTACTGCTTGCTAACACTTGTTGATACTTTACGTAGTTCCCGGTCTACAATAAGAACTCACTGCTAGTTATTGTCATTATCTTCTTCATTGCAGTATGTTGATGGCCAGTGAATTCTTGGGTATTCAGTTTGGGAAGATATTTGCATATGCTCACATTTAGTGTGATATATTATGGCCATCCTTCCTTTCTTACCTTTTTATTCTTGTTAAAAAATGCCTAACATAAAATCTACCCTCCTAAAAATATTAACCATATACACAGTACTGTACAGCAGATTTCTAGGACTTCCAGTTTTCTGTGACTGACTCTCCCTGTATGTGAACATCAAGTCCTCTTTTTCTCCTCCCCAGTGCTACCATTCTACTTTCTGTTTCTATGGATATCTGACTACTATAGACACACAATGTAATTGGAAACACTCAGTGTTTGTCCTATGACTATCTTATTTCACTTAATGTAATGTCCTCAAGGTTCATTCAGGTTGCAACACATTGATAAATGTTCTTTTTTTAGAAAGACGAGGTCTTAACATGTAGCCTTGGTGGCCTGGAGCTCACTACGTAGATCAGGCTGGCTTTGAACTCATGGACATCTGCTTGGCTTTGTCTCCTGGGTGCTGGGATTAAAGGCATGTGCTACCACATCAGGCCAGATTTTCCTTCTTTCGTGGCTATGTGAAGTTTTTTCTACATCTTAGCTTTTGCGAATCGTTGCAGGATGAACATGGGATCTCCAGTAGATCTTTGAGATCTTAATTATATTTTAGGGTGAAGAGATGGGTAACTACCTACCTCCAGAAATAAGGTTGGTAGATTGTTTGGTGGTTATATTTTTAGGATTTTTTTTCTTCTAGCAAACTTTATTTTCCACTGTGATCACAAGTTTTAAATCTTTTAAAAATATTTTTTTTTTAATTTAATTGTTTTAAACATTCTTGACAATAGCATGGCTCTATGTAATTTCTGTGATTCTGTACATTCATTCCCAGGCTACCCTCCAGCATCCCCCTCCCATTCCTACCAACTCCCTTTCCAACTAGTCTCCCACCCTCATGTTCTTCCCTCCCTTCAACCACCATTCCTCCCTCCCTCTATCCATTCCTCGTCTCTCCCCCAACCTGTCTCCCTTCTCCCCTACTCATCCTTCTCTTCCTCCCTCCCTTCTTCTCTCCATTGATCTCTACCTCTAACTGTCATTCTCTGGCCTGTGCAGATACTCACAGCTGCTGTGTTCACAATTGCTGGCCTTCTATCCAGAGCAGTGCCCAATCCCTTGGTTCCCATAGTCTTTCCACCTCTCCTATCCTAGTGTTCCTTGGGCTTTAGAAAGGCGACACTTGACATGTTTGGGGCCAAGCATTCAGTGGTCACTTGTTCTCAGCACTTCTACCAGTGTGGATGCTGCCATTGCCGAAAGAGGCTGCTCTGACCAAAGTTGAGAGCTGCCCCAACAAGTGAGTATAACTGTAAATGAGAAGGCAGTTTAACTACATGACCATTTAGCGAAACATCAGCAATACATTCCTGTAGCACGAATCTTAAAAGTTCTTATTAATAAAAACAAACCCAGAGTCAGGTATTGGGGTGAATGCTGGAAGATCAGAGAAGCAAAATAAGCCACAGCTACCTCACCTCGCCAATTCCTCAGCTGATCCTGTTGCCTCAGACTGGAAGCCTCTCAGTCCTCATCCAAGTGGATCTCAGCTGAACTGCTTCTTGAAAACCTGAACGCTTAACCAGCCTACTTCCTGATTTTCATGCCTTATATACCTTTCTGCTTTCTGCCCTCACTTCCTGGAATTAAAGGCTCACTTTCTGGGATTAAAGGTATGTGTCACCATGCCTGGCTGTTTCCAGTATGGCTTTAAACTCACAGAGAGCCCAGGTGGATCTCTGCCTCAGGAATGCTAGGATTAAAGGCGTGAGTGCCACCATTTTCTAGCCTCTGTATCTAGTGGCTGTTCTGTTCTCTGACCCCAGATAAGTTTATTAGGGTGCACAATATTTTGGGGAACACAGTACTACCACACATTCCTCCCACAGCAGTACCTGTGATCTCCATCACCATAGGCTTTTGAATAGTCTTATACCATTCCATATGGGGGAAAAGCTCAAAAACAATCAGAGGAAAATTATCCCCAAAATATTCATTCTACTATTGTACTTGTGGGCATATTTTGCTATGCAGTTCTGCATTATAACACCCAGGGTTTATAGCTGGGTGTGATCATTGATGAGTTTTCTCCCCCATCAGCCTGCATAGCACCTTCCAGCACTATGAATATATAAATGGTAACCAGCTAGGAAGAAGCTTCCAACTGAGTTCTGGCTTGGTTTTTCTGTGTTCTGTATTCAGAGTACACTTTCTGAAGCAGTAGTGTCTTACTATAGTTCTGGTGAGCAGTGACAATATTCTCACTTGTTTGGAAACCTCTGGAAGTTATTTGGCTAACAACTCATAAGGGAGTATTTCTACACTTGGCACTGGGATTCCGGCTTGAAATCCTTGACTTCTGGGAGCAAAGTTAACCACCTATACAGAGTACTTCATTCAAGTTCTTTTCAAAGTCAGACTTGCATTTAACTTATAAAATAACAGGCTTTTCTATGTTCTACTGCCTCCATGTTTTGCTTGACTCTCTCCCTCTGCTTTCCAATGTCTTCCTACCCATACCCCCTTTAAATGTTTCCTTCTCCAGTCTTCCCACCACCCTCATCTCCCTGACCCGTCTCTAGCCTCTCATGGTTCCTTTGTTCCTGGCTCCTATTGACACTCCAACTTAAATACACTTGTCCAAACATTCCAGTCTAAGATCTACATTTGAGAGGATATACAGTGTTTGTCTTTGGGGGCCGAGGTTACTTCCCTCACTATAATATTCTTTCCAGTACTGTACAAGATTTTCAATTTCTCGACATCCTCACCAACATTTGCTATTCTCTTATTGGAGCATAGACAGCAGTTGCAAATGAATGCAGACAAGTAAGAATGTGTAACTGTCTGTCACCAGGGTCCTTGTTAGTATTGTGGAGATTTACAGAATCTCCAGGTGTCTGAGGAAATGACCACCAGTTTAAACCATGGCTTCCAATAGGAAAATGACAAGGAGTCAGTTCTGAGCATTTGCTTTATTTAGCAGGTGTAGTCAATGACTACATCTTGTTCACAGATACCTTTTTAGGTCCCGTAAAGTTATAATGGTTGGTCAGTACCCAAATTAAACTTTAGAGTTCACTTTATCATTGTTGTTAATCTTCAGTGCCACTGGGCATTTGAGATCACAATACTGTTTCAATGTCTACTGCTTTTTTCCTTGAAACAGTGGATGTGTTTCCTATCATCTATTTTCTTTTCTTATAAAAAAGTAGTCTGTACTTTCAGCTGAGCATTTCTCTCTTCTTCACTATATTCAGTTAGTAATATTGTAGAAAGAGACTGTTTTCTGGCTGACAGAGACTCTTTTTCCTTAAGCAAAGTCTGTTGGTTTATCTCTAGCAATTCAGCCCCTTGCTCCTGGTTTATGCCTTTGATGACTAGGTTATTTTCTAAGAGTTCATAATGACCACTCATTTATGTCTTTTACTCTGGGCAATCTTTGTCTTGACATTGAAATTCTTGTCCCCGTCTCTCTATAGGAGACAAGGAGACCCAACCCTCACTTTGTGCAGTCTCAAATCTCAGCTGCCTTGGCACCCTTTGCTTTGACTTCTTGTCCAGTCCTCACTCATCATCCAAGACTAGAAAATACCTCTAGAATTGAAAAGGGGAGGAGGCAACTTAGAAAATGCTAATTCATCTTTAGTGTTCTTCTTCTTTCTTATATCCAGTCTGCCTTGGGCATCCTCTAACACCTTCCTGCTAATTTTTCCAGACTTATTTCTGTGTTTTTAGATGTTCTGAATGTGAGAGTGATGTTCTGTAGCCACCCCCTTGTGAAGAGAACATCCTCCCTACAGTCACTGAGGTGGAGTTGCAGTTCTGTAACTGTCTTTTCATCGGTTCCTGAAAAGGAGGACTCCAGATCCCCTCACTTAACACTGGAGAGCAAAGAGTCCCGCTTATGTTCCTGTCACACAGTTACTGTGTAGGAGTCGGGGTAGTTCAGAGAACCTTAGACATTCTGCTCATCTTCTTAAGGACTGCTAAGCTCAGTAAAGAGGCAGAGGGGATGCAGTGGGTTCGAACGAAGTCACATGTCTGCTCTGGATCATTTACAAAATTCATCAATGTGCTGTTTTTAGGCAGATAGAATGATTTTCATTTCACAGATTTGGAAGTTGTTGCAACAAAATTTAACCCGCCTATCTATTCAGTTTTCTAATGAAGAAAAGGTGAATGGAAGAAAGGTGTTGGGTTTAACAGTAATGTTGAATCTTAACTCTTTGTCATAGAAAAACAATAGAAAAGAAATGCCACACTAAGCTTTCCTACTTGTATTTATTAGAAGTGTAGTTGTTAAAATGGAAACCAATTGTCTCTCAGCTACTGCTGGTGTAGCATGGTTTTGATTAAGCATCCAGAAGCTCATAAACACCTTTATTTGGGATTTAAATGCAGTCCTGCCAAAGTGATGAATTCAAAATAACTTAAATACCAAATAATAAAGAGACAATTTATTTAAATGTTGCTTTTGAATACTTTAGAAAAATAGAGAACTGCTTTAAATGAAATAGAAAAACCATTACAGATGAAATGAATAAAAATTTATGGGATAAAATATTCCTGTATACTTGCTAATCATGAATATGTTATGTGGTATTCCTAGCATTAATATAGAAGGTTATGGATTTCATTTTTGAAATATCATTATTAAAACAGTGTGAGAGAAGGACAAATCTAAACTGTACTGAGGAGGCACAAAGGGCTTGCAGTCCACCTGAGGAGTAGACCTTGTCTCTTTGCTCTCATGAAAAATTGTCAGCCTCAGTAAACATTCCATGAATGAGTGAATGGTTGAGTATGTATAAACATGCTGGTAATTTTATGGTAAACAATGGTTTTTTAAAGATTTGGTTAGTTTAGAGAGTTCTATTTTTACCAATATTATGACTTATTTGTCCATATTATTCTAATAGGCAATATGTTTCTTCAGAGTGCTCACTGGGCCACATGCTTGAAAAGCTGGTTAGAGACCTTCCTAACGATTGTTCTTTCAGAACCACATGATCAAAGAACTGGAGGGCCGCGTCCAGCAGCTGACTGGGGAAGCAGAGAACAGTAACTTACAAAGGCAGAAATTGACTCAAGAAAAACTGGAGCTTGAAAGATGTTACCAGATGACATGTAGTGAATTACAGGAGCTGAAGACGAGGTACTGCTGAGTCAGCTGTCTGTGGGCCCAGTGCTGACGGACTTTGTAAATGGCCTTGGACAGGCAGGCAGACTAGCAGTAAATCTTAGGACATTCCTACCGAAATAGGATTGTTTACAGATTTCTAAAAGTGGTTTAGAACATCATGTTTGAAACCAGTTGATGAAAATTTGGATACTTCATATATTGAAAGATAATGTACTTGAATTTAGTTAAGATATCCATTTTAGAGATTGGTTCCAAAAATATAGAAAATTGTTTTTTTATCCTACTGTTTTAGGCGTAACATACTACATAAAGAGAAAGAGCATCTTGTAAATGATTATGAGCAAAATGTGAAATTGTTAAAAACCAAATACGATTCTGACATAAACCTCCTGAAACAAGAGCACGCGCTTTCAGCTTCTAAGGTATTGTACATGTGGGTAGCCACATTTACACGAGTGTTCAGCTGTGGCCAGCCATGTAGCAGCCAGTCATTTCCATGTGAAGTTAGCCCCGTCTACATTTTGTTCTTGAAATCACAAGACTTCAAAACATTTGTTACTGTTTAGAACACCGAAAATGCTAAATGTCTCGTAGCTCACACAGCTGAGTACTGAAGGTTTAAGAAAGGAATTCTGAGACATGCTTCCGGAAGTGCCGCTGCTCACATACAGTGGTGTGCTTTGAAATGCTTGTTTTATTGTATCCTTATTTTTAAATTTTTAAAAATTTCTATAAAATTTTAATTCAGTGTTACATTTTCATAGCATTAAATACTATGCAGATTTTAATTTACATTTTTTACTTTAAAATAGGAATTTTTGGCTTCAAATGGTATTCTAGTTTCTGCTCAGCCCACTGTCCCTGTATAGTTAAAGCAGATTTAAGTTTCATACTATGTTTAAAATAGTTTTTATTCAGATTTATATAACTTCAATTCTGACTGAACTTTTATGGGTAAATGGTAGCTTTATGTCAGTCAGAAGTGGAACAGTACAAAAGTCAGTGCTCTGCTCTCTGTTCTGCCATCCTCACAGACATCTGGAGTGATTGAAGATCTGGAACAGAACATCTGTCAGTTAAAGCAGCAGATCCAGGAGTTAGAGCTTCAGAGGAAACAGCAAGAAAAGGTGAGTGTGCACTTCCGCCTGATCTGTGTCCTCGTTTCTTCACTTACTGTGTGCATGGTGGGAGTCATTAAGCAGGAACTTAGAAGAAGGCCTTGGGGTGGAGCCATTGCTCACTGTATTCCTGGCATTTACCGCACACATGAAGATGCTTCTATAGAGAGAATAAAAGACAATTGAGTTGAAAGATCTCTTTTTAGACATTAGTTTTGAAATAAAACTTTGAATGATTTAAGAATAAGATCTCGAAATTTTCAGGAAAATAGATGAATTTGCAAATTCTAATACCAAGCAGGGTGACCCAAGTGTATAAATATAAACCCTGAATGTTTTTTCTCATATGTATGTAGTTCCTAGCCCATAATATGTACACCTGTGTGTGCAGGAATGTGGCTAAAACTTAACAAACAAGAAAGGAGACCAAGACATGGTAAAGAGAGATGTGGTTAGGAAAAAGTGCATATGGAGCGTGAAAGAGAAAAAGGTATGGGGATGAGAGCAAGAGCGCTCTGAGTAGCAGAGGAGTGGGTAATATGAAGGGGAAGGAAATTCTCTTAAAATGCTTTGTTCAAAATGCCACAATGATATCTAATATATTGTATGTTAATTTAAAATAAAATTATTAAAATATATTAAATGTAATATATTAAACAATATATAATGTATTAAATATAAATTAAATATTTTATCATGTTAATATTTTTAAAGATTTATTTATTTTATTTTATGTGCATTGGTATTTTGCCTGCATGTATGTCTGTGTGAGAGTGTCGGATCTCCTGGAACTAGAGTTACAGACAGTTGTGAGCTGCCATGTGGGTGCTGGGAATTGAACCCAGGTCCTCTGGAAGAGGAAGCAACCAGTGCTCTTAACTATTGAGACATCTCTCCAGCCCCTATATTAAATATTTTAAAAATTAAGTTCTAATGTTTATTATTTGGTATGCTGTCAATAATGTACATCATCACTGGTGTGAATAGGGGATATATTAAATTAAATAAATATGTATATATTATTTGCTGTTCTTTCTATGTCTTATTAGTGTAGCATGCCATCAGATTTTTGTTTGATGTAGAAAAGTCTCTTACATAAGTGTATTTTAGAACAGTTCTCCCTTTAAGTTCTCAAACTCCACTGTCTTCCCTCTCCTTTCTCTTTTTTCTCATAGCATTAATTTTCTCTCAAAGAGCATCAAGAATGAGGATATGAAGTAACTTCATAATTATCATTGCCATCTTGACTTAGTTACTCATTCCTAATCTTATAAAGGTCACAACAATCCTTGTACTTGAGGACAGCAACGTCTTCATACAGCTAAGGTTTTATGTCTTGTGATATAAAGTTGCTGATGTCCCTTCTTGTGACTTAGAAAATTAGCTGCTTAGGGCTCTCTTAGTGATAAACAAATAACATGCAATACTCTGAAGTAAAGTTTGATATCAAGTACATTCATTGCTTTTATCAGGTCACTAATTTTATTAACTTTAGAGGTAATATTAAACATACTAAAAATAAACATTTATTATTCACAGGATCAAGAAAATAAGTTTCACATGGAAAGGAACCATTTAAAACACACCTATGAGAAAAAGGTAATATGTTTGATTGGAAATTATAAACATTTAAAGTAACAACTTAAGCAGTACAGGGGAGCTGATTTATTAAAGTAATATATTTATTCCATCCTGTAAAGAATTATTTGTCTCTAACTTATTTTCAGCTAACCAATATAATCAAAGTTTTCATGTTTAGGAACAGCTTCTTTGGCTCAGTTACTAATCACACCAACATTAAATCTCCAGTTTTATGCTCTGGTAGCTGAGTGAAGAGCATCATTGGCTGAATTGCTCTTATTGACACCTGATTTTTACTTTATTTCTACAAGTTTGACATTATTGAGATTTACATTGCATTCCTGTGTATCATCCATGTAATAAAAACTATGAATATGTAATGAAAAATCCTGAATTAGTGAAAACATTGACTACTTAAAACTTAACAGTTTCTTAGTATTCAGAATCATGCATATTTTCATCAATGTATTTTAATATTCCTATTATAAGTAGTAACTAATAGGTTATTAATACTTTAGACAGCAATATACAGATTTGTGACTGATAGTTCTGAAATGATTTCCTATAAGACATGGAAAGTAAAAGTAGTTGAAAAACCAAATGTTTTGATAGTTTCGTTATTACTTTTAATATTTGCCAAATGAATCTACTTGTAAAATATGCATATAACAGAAAATGAGGTTTACCCTTCCATTAAAATATATATAAACTAAAGCTAACCCTGGTATGTATTGTACAGTTCTCAGTCCAATTTGTAACACATCTTTTTTGTCCACCTAGTTTCTCTATAGATATCATTTCAATGCTAACATTAGACAAGGCATCATATTTTGTAATAAGATGAGTCTGGGAATAGTTAGGCACTCTGCCTTCCAAGAGCTTAACACATCCAAGAGATGTATAGGATAGAGTGTGGTTGTCATTTACAGAAAAGGATTTCTTCTGATATATATTGATCTATGTTTATATGCTTTCTATAACTGTAATTATTTTCTTACTCATTATAATTCAATGCAAGTTGTTTAGTATATTTTATATCTAAAAATGGTATCTGAAGAGGAAGAGGAAATAATGTTTTTATTGAAGTATATCAGTTTCTATTGCTGAGAAATGCAGTTTTCCAAATATTTTGCTTACCAAAAAACAAACAAACAAGCAAACAAACCTGAAGTCTTCTCCACTGTGTAAGGCACTGGGTTAGTCTGGGTGGACTTTTCATCCACTGTGCCCTGGGAAGACCTCTGGCTTCTCTTCCATTATGGAACACTTTTCTGACCTACTGCTCTGTTGCTCTTTGTGCCAACTTTCTTCTATCTACTGGCCTATGGAACAGGATGGACTGGCACTTAGGAGCGAGGCACACCTGAGAACTGTGTTGTGAAGAGATAGACCCGGATAGCCGTTTCCTCTACTGTTTTCTTGAGTTTTTAGCCACTGAGTAAACTAAGGTTCTGCTATCCGCCTTTCTCCCTGGTGAAGAGACTAAAGGAAAGAAATATGAGCATTGGTTTTGTAAGTGGAGCTTAGGGCAAAAGCCCACATTGCAGCAGCCGTAGAAGAAAGGCTTTGCCACCTCCCAACACACTGCAGAGCCAAGTAGTAGTGAAAACAGAAAGGAGGCTTAATCAGTGGAACAGAAAAAGTGGCTCACTGACCCCAGCCCATCTTCTGGGAATGGACGTGAGCTTTACGTTTAAAGTGAGAAAGAATTCTAGTGGGAGGGCAAGTGGTCTGCAGAGTTAAACAGTCCTGGTCACTCTGTGGTCAGTATCTCAGCTCTAGTTCTACAAGGTCATCTGAAGACATCTTTATTGCCTGAGGGGACAAGCTGACTCCCTAGAGAAGCTTGTTCGTGCTCCACAGCTCTGTCCTGCTAGGCTGTGCTGTTCTTGGAGTCCAAGGTTCAGAACACTAACTGGAGACTGTTTAGCTCTGTTGTGGGGTTTGGAGCAAGGACAACATAAAGCTGACAGTAAGATCCCTCAGTTACTCTTGTCATTGTGCCTTTGGTTTGAAAGGCCCCGAGGTAAATTAGGTAGCACTGGCTCCTAGATAGGTTTGTCTTGGATGATGAACCTTGACTACTTCAGAGGTAAGCGAGCAAAGTCAAGGAGGCAGATGGAAAATGGAGATGGAGAGGTCAGGCTTTCATCTTGCTTTCAGTTACCTTGTGAGTTCAAGTGGAGATTTTTTAGGAAAGGCAATGCCTAAGTGCCTGTTATAATTCCATTTTTATCAGTAACCTACTGGCTATTGCTGTTGTAGGTCACCTCTGAAAGAAGACTGAAAACCTCTGTATTAGGCATGGTGATTGCAGCTATTCCCTTTCCAAGAGCTATCAATTGACCTCACTTTAAATAAAATAACCGAATACATTTTGCTGTTCTCGGTGT
Source organism: Peromyscus eremicus (assembly GCF_949786415.1). Taxonomy (NCBI): domain Eukaryota; kingdom Metazoa; phylum Chordata; class Mammalia; order Rodentia; family Cricetidae; genus Peromyscus; species Peromyscus eremicus. Next base: position 90,506,988 of record NC_081423.1, read on the forward strand.
AAACTTGACTTGTTTAAAACAATTTCTAGAAGAAAAATAACTGCATTTGTTCATATTGCAAATGTTACTGATATTGTTTATATTGAAAGAGAAGGGTGCTCAGTGTGTCACTTTTGTTTCACAATTAATTCCATAATCCCCCCTTTAAATTGACATCTGTTCTTCTTTCTTTATTGAACCTGCTGTGATCGCAAGCCTTGAAGATTTGATGTCTTGTACCCCCCTGAGGGAATAGCCTTCTGACAGCTCAAAGAGCTGACATAAATCTCACATAGTCCTGGACTGTGTAACTGGATAGCTAAATGGGATGTATAGGGCTTTTGTTTTGAGAGTGTTACAGGTGTGCACATTCAATAACTTTCCATATAAAATGTGGTTCTGAATATCTGTTCAGAAGGAGGAAATGCCATCTGAATGACATTATTTCCTCATGCCAGTGCAAAAGCAGCAGGATGGGAGCATACCATCCCACTAGTGTTTGAGGTGGAAGAAACAGCATCAGATGCTGTCCCTAATTTAAGCACACACATATTATCTCATGGTCTTTATTGATCTCTGGTGGCTGTTGCCTGGTCTTCAGATCTTTGAACATCAAACAAATAATAGGCCATAAAACTAAACGTCATTGTTTGATGAAGTGTCCTAATCTGTTAAATCAGGAAATGGCTAGAGTAAATGATTTTACTAGTAAGGAAACACCTGCCTCCTACAAATAACCTAGTGCTTGTTTTCCAAACAGGCACTGGGCGGAAAGAATGATGGTGCTGTTTACACAAAGAACACAGGCAGATGCTCACATGCACAGGCTAAAATGTGCTAGACTTGACTTACCCTCTTAAAATCATTGTTGTAACTGTTAACAAATGTAATGGAAGTTCTGAGCACATTAAAGTAAGGGTTTTCCAGTGCTTAGTATTCATGTAGACTTTGTATAATTATATTTAAATAATTTTGAAATGTTCCCGGCAGCTCTATATGCAAAGTATTAGATTGTGTATTTAACTACTACTGACACATTTTCTTTCAAAGGATAGGTGCCTTTCCCAAAATTAAAAAAGAGAAATGAAATTGTGCTATTACAGTACTTGGGAAAGCCATGCAATGAGGTCACCTATACTTTTACCACTGGATATGGAGATTAGAGTAGTTAAGGGGCAGTGTTGTCCAGCTGGTTGTTTTGGGGAACAGCCCCGGCTCTGTCCTTTTGCTATGCCATGAGCCACAGTGTTTTTCTCACTTCCATACTCCTTTTTTGATTCTTTACATTTGGGGGATAGAAGGGAGTATAAAACATGTTATCATGTGTTCAATAAATGTGCTTATGGCTACTGAAATCAATTACTTATAGTAAATTCTCATGTTTTATAGTAAACTAGGTGCCTTAACTACCTGAAATACTATAGTTTAGTATTAACTATATATTGAGGAAAGATTAGAAATAAATCATATTAAATCTTACTCCACATTGCCTTTGGGCAACATAGCAATAGAAGTGAAAAAGAAATAGAAATAAAAATAAAAGGTGGATATTGGACAGTAACATCATCTTTATATTGTTCCCTAGTTTTATGTAAAAATCATTTATATAATATTTCCAACACAAATATTAAGCTACAGTCTTCCATCAAAATCAGTATGCATTGATTATTTGCATGGTATTTGATTATATATTACCTGCAAATACCTGAAATAGAGATCAAAATAAAGTGATAATTTAAAAAGGATCTCAAGCATGCAATACTAAAACATTCTGTGAAGAGGAAGCAAACCCAGAACATCCTTTACTGTCTGCTTCAGTATGGGTCAGGGACGCTGGGCACAGAAATAGTAACGTGAGTGAAAAACAGCTTCAAAGCCTGTGTATCAGTGCATGCATTCTTGCCTAGAAGGGAGCCCTTCTGCCCCACCCAGCTAGTTCTCTCAGCCTTCGGAAGTGGGGCTGATAGTCTTAGAAATGTTTATCAAGGTGCATGTCTCACACACACATTAAGAAGTGGAAGCCAAAATTAGAAACAGGTTAAGATTGTGTAGTGAGTGATACAGAGAACTCACAAGAACTCAGATTGCTTGACAATTCAGGATCTGCTTTATGAAAGGGCAAACAGCCTTGTGTGTGTACTGTGCACATTTGTCTGTTGGTCATAATGACCTGGAATGATCAAGAAATACTTTAGTGTTCAATCTGACATAGTAATTATAATTTTTTTTACATTTTATTTTATTTAAAAACTTTTTCATTTTACATACCAACCACAGTTCCCCTTCCCTCCCCAGAAATTAACAATTTTACCATTGATTGAGAATTTATGTTTTCATATTTGTAAGAACCTTACCTGAAGTAATTCACATTTATCAGAATACTTTGATATGGTTATTGTTGATCCCCATTTGTAGAAGGGCTGAGACACAGCATGCTAAATAACTTGAGAAGTAGGGATATGAACATTTAAACTCATTCTATAATTCTAGCTAGGGTTTCCCAAAAAATACTTAATGTGTAAAGTTTGTTTATATTCTAATTTAACATGCTTACTATATGCCAAGCATTGTAATGTGTATCAAGGACCTGTAAAAAGTGAAACAGCAATTGAAGTGTGAGCCTGGTAAATTGTGAACATACTTTTCTTTTTTCCTATGTAAAGTCAATTAAATTTAGTCGTAAAGATTTTCAAGGTGAAGTGATTCTTCTCATCGTAAGAAAATAGTATATATGAGATATTTTCAGTTGATCATTACAGTACCAGGAAGGGGCACTGTGTCTGCTAATTTTCCTGGTCACTCACTGCCTCAACATTCATTGTCTCCTCTACTTCTCAGTTCTTGATTTAGTGGTTGCCACCACAGAAATCAGTAGAGGCTTTTTTTGATATTATCATGAAAAATTGCCTCTCCGGCTTCACTGCTTTTGGTTTACAAGAATACAGTTGATTTTACAAATTTATTTTCCTTACACAAAGGGAAAAATTCAAGATGATTATAAAAAGAAAGGCCAGAAAAACGTGGGATTTGAGTTAAATAGGTCCGCAACCAAGCTGATTAAAAATATCTAACTACACTGGGTGGTGGTGGCACACGCCTTTAATCCCTCACTCAGGAAGCAGAGCCAGGTGGAACTCTGTGTTCGAGCCCAGCCTGGTCTACAGAGCGAGATCCAGGACAGACACCAAAAAACAAAACAAAACAAAACAAAAAAACCAAACCAAAACAAAACAACAACAAAAAACTACACAGAGAAACCCTGTCTCGAAAAACAAAAAACAAACAAACAAACAAAAAACCAAAAAAAATAAAATATCTAACTACTTTTGGCTAATTCCAATACTACATATGACATGGCTTTAGAGTGTGCGTGGGGTGGAGGTAGTGTGTGTGTGTGTGTGTGTGTGTGTGTGTGTGTGTGTGTGTGTGGTGTGATTTTTGTCATTCCTTTCGTCTCATTGTCTGTCAGATTCATGTTTAGTCCTATGGTGGTGTCTAGGTCTGTAAGTGATACTTTCAAATGCTGAGTTGAGAGCTTTCTTAGCACTCAGGAAGGCTCTGCAGCCTCACTGCTGTGTGGGCACAACTACACTGTCGTTCACTTTTCCCTTTCTGTCAGCTGTTCAAAACTTTCTCTTCCATGTTAGAAGATCTCTATAATGTCCACATGGAGTATCCAGGCTGCATATTTGAATGTGTGAAGAGAATTTTCCCTTAGCCATTGTGATTAGTGCTATCATCCCACCTACTCAAAGGTTGCTACACGCAGGAAAGACGCAATCATGATGGGCATTTTGTTCCAAACTTGGTCAATGGGTGCACAAGTGTTCTTAGCAATGGAAGATTTCATAATAGCCCTTCTATGTTTGGTTAATGCAGACACATTATTTATTCTAGTCTTTTCAATCCTATGAAAATTCTTTCCTTTGTCAAAACTATGATTTTTTAAAAATCAAAGTGATTGGTGCATTTTTGAAATTGATGTATACCAATTCATTTGTAAGCAAATCTAATTACTAACTTTGAATTGAAAAGTTGTATTAGGAGTTGAACATTGAAATTATTCTGTGGTTAAGCAGTCTGAATGAATGGATTTGAGATTGTTGTTTCTTTATATCTCTGAGCATCCTTGTCTTCCAGTGAGTTTCATATGCTCTCTCTTGGCAGGTTCATGAATTGCAAAGTGAACTTGATAAACAGAAAGAAAATGCTCAGAGGAATATCCATAAATTTGAGGAAGCTTTGAAGTGAGTAAAAAAAAAGTTACAAAATATTTACTGTTTTAAAAATTGCTCTTACTTGGGGCTGGAGAGATGGCTCAGTGGTTATGAGTACTAGCTTCTCTTCCCCAGGACCTGGGTTCTAGTCTCAGCACCCACTTAGTGGCTGAAACTTTCTGTAACTTCAGTGCCAGAGCATCCGAAGCCCCTTCTGGCCTCTGTGGGCCTTGGATGCATGGATGTCCTACCATACAGGGAGGCAAAATGCCTATACACATAAAATAAAAATAAAAATAAAAAGTGGACAAGTTGCTCATACTACACTGAGAGCCAAATGAACTAGACTGAGTGTCGTGTTTCACAATAGCCTTGGAGGGTGTTGCTTCACATTGCTTTCCCATCATGGAGCTCTGTTTTCAGACTTAGTCTACTAGTTGATTTTTTTTAAACAGAAGAACCAGTTCAGCTGTTTTGATGTGATAGGAATGAGAGAAAAATCGAACTTAGTGGTTTCAGATGCCCTCTTCCTCTTAAGTGGAAACACATTCTCACAAAATGAGGTTTAGCTCTTAGAGTCTTTAGAAATCACTGTGCAGATTTTGTTGGGTAATAAAGTGTTTCAGTTGTTGTGTTCACAAATGGATTACTACCTAAGCATTGTTTAGGAAGGGCTTTATCTCCTGACCTGATGTGTGAAGGTACATGGCATTAGAGCTTGTTTTTCCCATCCACTCACTTAACTTGAGTAGACTGCTTGACTTTCTTTGTTTTTTACTGTGAAAATTTCAGCTGGAAAATACTCATTTACTTAATAAATACTCAGTTCTTACCATACGTCAGGCAATGTAAGAAAACACATTCCCAGAGGACCGTATAACCATTTGGTAGGCTATTTAAAAAATTTGGCAGTGGCAGTACAGAGCAGAAGGAATTTTACTGGAGAAAGGTCAGCGTGGCACCTGATTCAAGGGATTCAAGGGGGAGGGGCTTCCCTGAGCTCAGTGTGCCTAGCTAATTTGTTTTCTTTCCTGAACCTCCAAACCACAGGCATTTGCAGAACTACACCAAAGGACACCTCCCATCAAGCATGCTTTGTATCACATTCTCCCCGGGAAGACTGCAGCCCAGCTCTTCCCCCGGCTTTGTTTATTAGTAAATTGGCTTACTGGCTAAATGAACATCTTAGAATAATTTATGTACTATGACATCACAAGAAGTAATGTTTTTATCTACACAAGGACTTGTTGCTTATTTGTTCACATCAGCTATGAACCAGATGCCATGAAGGGGGATCAAAAGGCAAGCAATTATTCTCATTAAACATTAAATTGTCATCTTGATTCATTACAAGACTAACACTCATCAAGGGCTTGAAAGGACCATACCAAAATAACAAATTGTATTTGGAGTTAAAAGAAACTATTTTAGACTTTAAGTAAAATTCCCTGATAGATTCATGCCTCCCATCCCCTAGGTAGTCAGTGCCTTCATTTTGAACACTGGGCTGACGGTCTTAACAGTTTAGCACCCAGTGTAGCAGCAATAACCAAAATGGAAAATAACAGAGGAAGTCATTGTGAAGTCGGAACTCCAGGGTAAATAGCAGAAGCTGGCTGTTTTCCAAATGGAGACTATTCCAAGGAGTGACTGTTAACTGCTGTGCATCTAAGATTGTGCTACTTCGCTGGCCTAAGTATGATTTTACTTTGCAGCCCTATGATGTAAAAACTTGCCTTGACTTCTTGCAAGCTTTTTTTCTTGAATAAATATATACAAGGTAAAATAATCTTATGTTTACACCATAGCATTATGCTCTCGTATAGTTACTCTTCCTTCAATTCATTTAATAAGGGCTGTTTCTTCTGTGTAATTAAATGGATAGTTGAGGATGGCATAGAAGGCAGAAGTATGTGTATATGTTCATATTTGAGTATTTAACGAGTTTAGTATAAGTCAAAGAATTTAAAAACGTGTAAGGGATAATCAGAAAGGTGATTGCTAATAGCAGGACTGTTTGAGATGGGGAGCTCTCTACCTGATTTCACAGTGGAGACATGGGAAGTGTCTCCTGGGTTTTGGTCTTGTCCTGTCTGGAGATTCTGCCTGCCATGGCTGATCTCATTTCCTTTCCATCTGTGAGCTTACTTCGAATGCTTGTCTCCCTTCACTGCCTCACCTTTTCAGACATGCTCCTTCTGTGTCTGCACCTTTACATCCCAGGTCTTCTGATTCTTTCTTAGAATTCCATCCCAGAGTTTTGTAACCATGTAAATGTATTCCTGTTAATTAGGATGCTATATAATGATTGAGATTTAGTGGGGAAATTGTGGACTTTATTGTGACATAGTTTTGCCGGAGATGTGAAGGTCTGGGGAGTATATGAGATGATACTGATCCTCTCTTTAAGCAGTTGAAAGGGCCAATTTAGTCTTTGGTTTCAATTTCAACTTGATATTTCAAAGCTATTGTTATTGAAAAGGGGCCCTTTGGATCACATATTAGTCACTCTTATTGTCTCTGTCCAAGAAAGGAAAGACCTATTGGTTCCTGGCTTTAGAGGCTCCTTCCATCATGTGGGAAGGTGTGGAAGAGCAGAGTAGGTCACCTGATGGCAGGCGAGGAAGCAGAGACAAGTGTGCCTGTGCTCTGCTGGCTGCCCCCTTTCCCACTTATATTTTAGTTGCCAGCCATTGGGTTGGTGCTGCTGATGCTCAGGGTGTATCTGCCCTGCTCTGTCAGTCCTCTGGAGATGCTCTTACAGATATGCCTCAGAGTACTCTTCACCAGTTTTCCAGGTGATTCTCCATGCAATAATGTTGATAATGAAGACTAGCCGTCAGAGACTGCAATCAGTAGTTCACTTTGAATGTTGACTCTAGAGAGCTGACTCACTTGTCACTGTTTTTAAGATTTAACACTACTTTAATGTTGCTGACTACTACCATTCTGTGTGTTCGTCCTCTGTATGGTCTGATCATTTTTTTTCCTATTTCATTTTTATTGTAGAAAGTAGTTTTAATACTTTCATGTACTTAGAAGTTATCTGAAACTATAACTGTAAATGTCATGAATTGTATGTGTTTTTTATTTTTCAATGATAAGTAAAGAATATGGGAAACCCAGTAGACTACACAACTAGAAAGTGATTGCATGTAACAGAACAATATAGTGCTATTGTTTGAAGGATAAACATTGCAATACGATTTTTTTGAGTAGTTAAAATTTGTCAGCATAGAAAGGAACTGGGCCTGATTCCCAGACCAAAAATAACTTGATAAATACATGAGTAAATAAAAAAATCTCTCAGCAGGTAGAGATGTTAGGTTTACTTTATTCCCTTTTTATATTCCTGTAGTTATCAAATTTGATGCTAAGTTGTGGGAACTAAAAAGTAATAAGGCATGGATTGAAGTAGTGTACAAATTGAAATATTCAATAGGTGTTTAAAACCTTCTTGATTAATAACTTTTTCAAACTCCTTTCTTGCAGTAAAATTCAAAAGGTGACATGAGACAAATTTATGCTATTTAATTCTTTGCATTTTTGAAAAGCACACATGAAATATATTTTATACTAAAACTGCATAGACAAGTTGTGTGATTTTCTAATAGTACTAGTAATATAAAGTAGTAACTTTTTATCTCACAAATCTAAATGTGAAGCAAAGAATCTTGGTATAAAATAGTTCATTCTATATGGTACTATATATACAGGACTAAAAATGTATAAAACTCATGTTCTGAGGAGAAGAAGAAAATCTTAATATGGACAACACTAAATTGTGTACATACATGTGCATTTCTGTTGGACATAGTTCTCTGTCAAACTTTTAATGTGTAGTTAGGAAAGACACATGTAGGAGAATAGCCCTCAACCCGGACCCTGGGTCTGGCAGAACTTAACTGTTCAGTGGTGTTTTGGAGCATCAGTGAAGTGAGTGGGAGCCCCAGGGAAGAGTTAAGGAAGGCCTTTTCTCTCTTTTGCTCACCCAGCTCTACTCTTGAACCCTGACCCTAAGAGCACACTTCCCATGAGCATCCTCATTGATTGAGAAGAATCTGTCTCAAGTGCTCTAAATCATGCATCTGCATGTTAACAAAGGGTTGATAATAATTGAACAAGTGTTGCATGTAAAGAAACAATGTGAGACATTCTTAGGGGCTTATTTGACTGAATTTACATGCAAATACACATATGCATAAACACATTCACATATACAAAAATAGTCTTTCAAATCAAGGTTTCTGTATTTTTTGTTGCTTTCTTGAAAATGTCTATGTATATTTTCATATATTAACTGCCTTTTCAGGTAAAATTTCAGTTAGTATGACAAAGTCTAAATGGGGTTATGAAGCAATTCACTTCAGAATGTTTTTGTTCATTATGTTTCTATTTGAACCTTTTTGAAGCTTATTGTCAATGCTAGTGGTATTCAACACATGTTTACCATCTCATTGAAAGCCACTCTATGAAGTTGTATGTATATGAAGAAATTAGCTGACCATCTCCTTTGCCTAATTTTGTTTAAAGTTAGGAAATAGGTTTTGTATGTTACTTTTCCAATAGACTGAAATAGATTTAAAAAAATAACATGTTCTCTGTCTTAACATGTACAGTATTTATAATCTCCCACTAAGTGGAAACACAGATTATTTACCCCTGAAGTGATTTTTCAAATAAGTTATATTTTTAAACATGATTGGAAAAACTTTTTCTATCAACCTGTTTTAATCTCCTTTATCTCTGGTTGCTTGTTTGCTGTTTTGATCAACACTTACAGTATTAGTAGGCAACAGAGATTAAGTTTCCAATAAGAATGGCTTAAAAATATTCAAACTGCCAAGTTATAATGACAGTGTTTCTGTCCTTGTATTTATTCAGAACTAATCTGAATAGAATACTAAATAATTGGGTGTCTATTCAAAGGGAGGCTTTATTTCAATAAGCTTTTTATTTTCTTTTTTAATTTTTTTCTTTTGTTTGGGGCAGGGGTGTTTGAGACAGGGTTTCTCTGTGTAGCCTTGGCTGTTTTGGAACTAGCTCTGTAGACCAGGCTGGCCTCAAACTCTCAGAGATCCACCTGCTTCTGACTCCTGGGATTAAAGGTGTGCGCCACCACCCAATAGGCTTTTTAGATGAAGCATTGCCTAAGAAAAAAATTGGATGCAGTTGCTTTAAGTGCAGACAGCCTTACAGTTCACCCAGGAGCTTGATGTTTTAATTGTGATAGAAAGGAAAAACACTTAAAGCAGTGTGATATTAGAATTTTGAAGTATAGTAAAATAATAATATAATTCTAATTTTAGTTTTAATTATTGCCAGCATGATGAACCATGGCTTGGTGATTTTGTTTGCAATGTTGATGAATAGTGATAAGGAATTATTAGTCACTGTGCTTTAGGTGTATGTGAAAATGTGTATAAGGTCACCTTGTGTCTTAGTTTCTTTTCCAGTTAGTGAAAGCAACTTCAGAGACAAACTTAAGGGTTTATTTGGCTCACAATTCCAGGCTGCCATCCAACACTGCAGGGGAGTTAACGCAGCCAAAACTTGAAGTAGCTGATCATATTCCACGTCTAGTCAAGAACAGAGAGCAATGACTTATGGTGTGCTTGCTGCTCAGCTTCCTCTCTACTTTTCATTTAGTCCAGGGCCCACCCTGTGAGGTGGTACCACTCACAGGGTAGGCCTTCCCAACCCAATTAAGAAAATCCCTCACAACCATGTACAGAGGCCTGTCTTCCAGGTGGTTGTAGAACTTGTCAAGTTGACAGTTGGCACTAACCATCACAAAGTTTCTAAGACATTTTATTCTGGTTTGAAAACAAACTTGTACTTCCTAAAATTTTCCTTGGATAAGTAGTGTAAGTACTATTCTACTACAGTGTGAAAGTGACCTATAATTTATAATTGATAAAGATGCCATGCTGATTTTAACTGATTGAAACATATTTAAAAACTAATTGAAACTATACATATTTTTCTATTACTATATTTCTTATATATTTCTGTGTGTAGAGTGTGCTTGTGTGTGTGTGTGCATGTTCTGCTGTGGGGTTTCATGTGCGTGTGTGTGCATTCTGGTGCATGTGCACATGTGGAAGCTCATGTCAAGAGTCTTCCTTGATCACTATCTTATTCATGGAGACAGGGCCTTGAGCGTACCCTTAAGGCTACTTTAGCTAGCTAGATTGTTCTGGGGATCCCTAGTCTGCCATCTGGGATGGGAATTACAGGTGGGCTGCCACATCTATCTGACATTTATTTGAATGTTGAAGGTCCAAACTCAAGTCTCACACTTGTGTGCCAAGTACTTTACCCACTAAGACATTTTCTTGTACTATTATTACTAAAATTAGTAACAGATATAATCTGTAAGGTATTGTCCTATCTAACCATAATGTGACTTCTTATCATAGATGAGTAAGAAGAAAATATATGAGAGGTCTGAAATCATTTGAGATTCCATTTAACTACAATGAGAAGAGTTACATCAAGTTGTACTAAAGATTTTCATTATTTTATAATGTATTATTTTATAGTTGAATCACTATAAGAGTTTATTATCACTGCCATTAAAGTTCTAGACTAAAGGGAATGTTTCTATATCATTCTAACAGGAGGTTATATTTAAGCAGACTGTTCTGGGTGTTAAAGGAGACACTGGATATTGACAGAGCCCACTGAGAAACCATCAGTGCATTTCTTACTAGTAAAATTAAAATGATTACGACTGCATTAAGTAGCCTAGCTCCTGTTGTACCATTTTATTTACCCTGAGCATATATTAAACCTGGAGTGCCTGCAGAGTGAGAACCTGTACTTCCTATACTAGTTTTTATCTTCAATTTTTTTTTCTTAGGTATTTGCAACTGTGCCTCTTCATTTTGAATTTAAGAGTCAGGTTTTGCAAAAATTCTGAAGGGTCTTTTGTTGGATTTGTAGTAGTTTTGCTTTAGTTTGAATATAAATAAAAATTTCCATTTATTTTATCTTCTGTAGTGAGTATATTTCTCCATTAACTTGTCTATCTTAATATCTCTTGTTAAGCATTTATAAATTTTTCTATATATTATATTTGTTTCATTAAGTTATGTTTAAGTACCTAATAGGTCACATTATTATATTTTACCTTTTTAAAACAATTGTAGTTTTAATTCATGTATCCATCTGAACAGAGAAAGCAGTTAAAATATTAAAATTTTTTTTAAAAAAAATAATTTACTTTGTGTATAATACTAACTACACAGCCAGCAAACAATTATAATTTTCCCTTCTTATTTCAGTTTTTATGCTGTCTCTCCTCTCTCTTAGCTTTCTGCTTTGCTATAGTGCTGTGGGATGGTCTGTATGTCGAGTGTGTTGCTGATTGGTTAATAAATAAATTACTGATTGGCCAGTGGCAAGGCAGGAAGTATAGGCAGGACAAGGAGGAGAATAAAGCTGGGAAGTGGAAGGCTGAGTCAGAGAGACACTGCCAGCCTCCATGATGACAAACAGCATGTAAAGATGCCGGTAAGCCACGAGCCACGTGCCACGTGGCAAGGTATAGATTAATGGAAATGGATTAATTTAAGCTGTAAGAACAGTTAGCAAGAAGCCTGCCACGGCCATACAGTTTGTAAGCAATATAAGTCTCTGTGTTTACTTGGTCAGGTCTGAACAGCTGTGGGACTGGCAGGTGAGAGAGATTTGTCCTGACTGTGGGCCAGGCAGGAAAACTCTAGCAACAAATGGCACCCAACGTGGTGGCAAGAGTTTCCACCTAAAAACTGAGAAAAAAGATTCTAAAACGGAGCTAAAAACAGCTTCCTAATTGTCTCTCTCAAATGAGCGGCAGCTGCCGGTTTGAGCTACTGGCGGGTTCCTAGTGTGCGCACTTGACCTGCCACCATATGGCAAGAATGAGGCCTCTGCAAGTGGCACATTAAGCTGTGTGGTGGATTTAGCCTTTGCTAGTACAAAACAAAAAAAAGAGGTTTCTGGGCTACATGCTGCTTGGATAAAAGCATATACCCATGATAGCTCCCAGAGCTGGCGGTAAACTACTACCACCATGTTGGGAAGCTGAGGTGGGTGGAGCCAGCAGCCACAGCTGCTGCAGTTTAAAGCAATAGATTCACAATAAGACAGATTCAGATGAAACAAGACTTTAAATGCTTTACAATGTGTGTAAAAATGTATGCAGGCTTGTAAGAGAGAGAAAAAGGAATATATACAGTTATATAAACAAATACATAGTTTTAAAAAATAAAGTCTTTAAAGACACAGTAAAATTAATATAAAAAATAAGCCACGTGAAGATGAATATTACACAGAGAATCTGGATTGTGTTGTCCTTGGGATTTTTAACTGCAGAAAAACATTGGATCGTAAAAGATGTTGAGTTAAACCAATATGTATATTTTAAAGATACCTTGACTTCAAAATTTGGATATAAAGATGTGTTGCTTTGGAAAGGAAACTCTGCTTTTGTTCCCACAGAAAGCCAGAGGCTATGGATTTGTTCCAGATTAAGATACATCAGATTTGACCAGCCAAGACCTCCTGAAAGGTCTCTGATGACACCATGGCCCAGATGATCCAACATCCAGAATGGTTTGAAGGCAACTGGCTCAGACAATACAGCCTCATGGACTATTCCATAATCCTAAAATTTTCTTTGTGTCCCCATAAGATACAGCGCCCCCCTCCAGCAGGAAGTAGTAAGAGAAGCTACGCCCAAATTCCCAAATTATATATAATTTTACTTTGTTAAGGTTAAAACCTTCCTTTTTGAAAAAAGAAAAGAAAGAAAAGGGGAAGTGCTGTGGGATGGTCTGTATGTCAAGTGTGTTGCTGATTGGTTAATAAATAAATCACTGATTGGCCAGTGGCTAGGCAGGAAGTATAGGCGGGACAAGGAGGTGAATAAAGCTGGGAAGTGGAAGGCTGAGTCAGAGAGACACTGCCAGCCTCCATGATGACAAACAGCATGTAAAGATGTCGGTAAGCCACGCTATAGATTTGTAGAAATGGATTAATTTAAGCTGTAAGAACAGTTAGCAAGAAGCCTGCCACGGCCATACAGTTTGTAACCAATATAAGTCTCTGTGTTTACTTGGTCAGGTCTGAGCAGCTGTGGGACTGGCAGGTGAGAGAGATTTGTCCTGACTGTGGGCCAGGCAGGGAAACTCTAGCTACACTATAGTGTCCAATAAACTGTTTCCTGTCATCACGGGTGTGGGCATCCTTGCTCATAAGCAATACTTGATCAAGATACTCTATTTGTGCTTTGCATATTGTAGCTAATATAAGATATGCTCATTCCTAGTTTTCTAAGAAGTTGTTTTTGTTTTGTTCTCATTGTTTTTCTTTTGTGACATACTGAAAATGATATTCAGGGCCTCATGTGTGCTTGACCAGCATTTTACCCCTGACCCGCTAAGAGATTTTTATATTTTTAAAATTCATGAATGGGTGTTACAGCTTCTCAGAGGCGTTCTGCTGGTTGAAATAACCACATGACATTATAACAATATAAAGTAACATAATTTATAAAATAAATGCTATAAAATTTATAGACATTATTTTAAATGTTATATTTTACATTTCTTGGATCCTAGTTGGTCATGTTGAGTGTTTGTAAGAAATTTTGCTGGATCTGGCTTGCTCAAGTTTACCCAGGATTCTGTGGTGGTGACAGGTTGGTCTGTGCAGAGCTTCGTGTCTTCCCACTGAAGCACCTCCTTTTCTGCTCTGTGGACCAGAAGCACCCTGTGGTTCATTTCAGCATGTTGTTTCAGTCTCTCTTACACAGCTCTTTTTATGAGGATACTATTTTTTAGAGTTTCCAATTTAGTCTTTGGTGAACTTATTGTCCATTTACATACATTGTCTTCTCTGGTGATATTGTGGAGTCCCCAGTCCAAGTCCCATATCATGATACATTTCACATTTTCTTAGTTAACCCAGATCCCTCTGCGGCACTCTAGAATCCTTATTCAACATCTTTATTTTATTGAGTTAGTTTTGTATTCATTAGTTTTGAGGGTTTTTCAAAATGTATTCTAAATAGAATTCATTTATTAAATATTTTATTTTTTTCTCCCAGTTTGGGAGTTTTCATTTCATTTTTTCCCAATTTGTTACTTTACAGGTTTATTTACATTTATTTAATGGGGTAGGAGAAAATGTGGCATGACATGCATCTGCAGATCCTAAGACCACCTGCTGGAGTCAGCTGTCTCTTTCCATGTGTGGCTTCAGAAGAGATGGACCTTGAGTAATCAGGTGCCTTTGCCCCTGAACTTTGTCAGTGTCTTTCAAGAGCAGAGGCTCTCTAATTTGATGCAATCCAATTGTTTGTTTTATTTATTTATTTATTTATTTATTTATTTACCCTTAGGAAGTATAGGTTCTGCTGCCATAGCTAAGAAACATTTTTTGATATCGGCTTTGTCCACAAAAGTTTTCTCCTAGGTCTTCTTTTAGAAATCATACAGTTTAGATCTCATACTTAGATCTAATTGCTATACTGAGTAAATGTATTTTAAACATTTATTTTATATCTTTCTTAACATTGTTTTTTCTTAATGTTCATTTTGTACCTCTCAATATTAAGCTTTTATACTTACAGCTTTTTCTCCCTGCCCTTATCGGTGTCTTTTCCTCTGAGCATAGGTGAAGGGGGGTTATGATGTCACTGACTCGTATTTTAGCTCTTTGTCACTTCCATTATGAGTTTTTATTTTGTTTTGCATTTTTGCTTCTTAAATCCCCTTTTCACCATACTAATCCCATCCTGTTGCAAACTTAATCAGTTCTTATTTTTATGTCAGTTAACTTTAAGACCTTGCCTAGTTTGTACAGACTCTCTTCTTTCATTTAGCTGCTCACACTTTTTTCCTGCTCTTTTCTTTTGGATATCCCTTTAGGTTATTTTGATGGTAGATTTTTCTTGAGTGTATCTCAAATGGTGTTCTCTTTCCCAGGTTCTGCAGTAGCTTCCAGACTTCATTTTTGCTTTTCTTCCTTATTACTTCATCTTGAGTAAGATAGACCTCACCTGATTTTGATCTATTTATTTAGCACTCACTTAGAGGGCTCCTACAGTTTGTGCATCTTTCTGAGTTCTGTGCTATACGTTCTGGGTGTGCACCTTCCTGCCTGTGCTTCATGTGGACTTGTTCAATGTCCTTGCTTTTGTTAAGATCAACAGCTGAAAGAAACATCCATCACTTGCCAGGAGGTTCAAAGTTCCTAAGAATATTACCTGCAGATCCTCTTTTACTAATAATGAACCTTTTAATAACCTATATTCTGAGTCTTTGATTTTTCTGAATGAATGTGAATTTATAGTTCTCACATTCTTACCTGGTTTTATATCCATCTTTATTCACTTAGCTGTGAAGGTTGCAGCGCTCTGTATTTAGTACACCAGCTTCACTCACCCTTCACTCTCATCCAGATGTTTTCTGGGACGTCATCATCATAGTAGAATCCCAGCTACCAAATGTTTCGATATTTTTAGATTCAGATTCTTTTACTTGAGAGATAGGAGGTATCTTTCTAGCTCCAATTCTAATTTCTGAAGCAAATTCCATCTGCTTCAGGTCTTGCAGTACAGTTGGGCAGTTTTCTCAGTCTGTTTCCAGCCTCTGTGTTTACTGGAGGCTTATTTACTAATGGTTTTCATCAGCTTGCCTATATGATTGAGTTTACTGTTATCAGGATGTTTCCTGCTAGTTCTCCTTGTAAGTGCTAGTGATCACTTGGGGAGACAATTTGAGAGACACTCAGCAGATGCCATCTTTTTTATATGCAGCTAGAACTTATCTTTGCCCAGAGTTTTTGGCTAGATTTTTGAAATGTGATATGTATACTCCCATGCTCTTTATAATTGCCTAGTTAAGTTCATGTTAAGTCAGCACCATCACTTTTGGAATCAATTATTGTGGCTCAATGTAGATTCAATTATAGATTAGTTTGTGGCACTAACATCTAGATGCATGCTGACCTCTTCATGACTTTGAAACTTGATTTCTTAAAATAAAGAAGTCCTTGATCTCAGCTTGCTTTGTGGTCTTTTGCTTCTTTTTCAAGAGGATATCGGGAAGCGTGTGGAGCTGGGTGACCTCCTGAGCAGTGCAGCACGGTTAGCTTTCTGCAAAATTAATAAGTGAATCAAAGGCCGACTCCCCATCTCCCAAATGACTTTTTTTTTTTACTCCAGGAAAATCATCATATTCTCTGTTGCCACGAGGGTTCTTTGATTTTTCACACCATTGGATATATGCTTTATTAATATAATAGACTGCAGACAACTCCTTCTGAGCTTTTATCCTTTTAAAAAATTGTTCTTGGCATTGTTTGTTCATGGAGTGTATGGTATATGAAGCTGTAGTTCTTACTATTAGAGCAATAGTTGGTCCTCCTCTGTTCTCTCATCCTCTGTCTCTAATTACACATGAAATTGGTTCCATTTCCATTCTCTTGGAGCCATGCCAAAACATTGTTTCTGATTTCATTAAGATTCTTCTCTTAAACCCTCCACTGTATTTTCTTAATTGAAGTTTTTATGCACCAGGCTTTCTACCTGTTAATCACTTCCTGTTACAATTAATACATCTTTCTCTATTTGAGTTGTAATTTAAGATGCTTTCTGAGTCTGTCAACCATATTCACCTTCTTAACATTTATATATGTATAATCTCTGTCTTAGAAACCCTTTCTCAACACTACTTCACCTTCTTCACCCGAGGCCCCCTCTGCTTCGCTTTATGGTATTATTTCACTCCTTTCCTCCACTTCATCTTTCACTCCCAGCCCCTTCTAGTCTGTCTTCATGTCACCAAAACTATACTCCAGGTTTTCAGAGACTTTCAATAGGGCCTTTTTCTTTTTTGCCTTTTTTATTAGGACCTTGCTCTTCTCGGGTTTTATGACTCAAACCATTCTTCCCGTTTTCTTCTTTCCATTCAGTATTCTCTGCATGTTCATCATCGTCTCAACTCTCTCTAGATTGTTTTCTTAGACACTCCAGTAGGCCATGGCTTCATAGCCATCCTTCACTACCATCAGTGACTCTCAAGTATGTGTGTTAGCCTTGGCCTGTTGGCTTCATTTAGTTTATGGCACTTAGTAGAGTGTCTGACTTGGGTTTCCTGTTTGAAATCCTGTTTTGAAGTACACAAGTGTGGAGTTGTAGGATCACGTCTGTCCTGTGGTGTTTCCATCCTGTGCTGCTTTTCCCTTGCAGCGTCTATAGTTCGGTTCTTGCGTCCATTTTCGTAGTTTCCCCTTCATTCAAGCATTTAGCAGATATTACAAAGTTCTTCACCTGAGATTAATTTATTCTGCACATACATTTGGTTTGGCCTGTACCATGTTTTTGCCCTTCTGAATTAACTGACAACATCATAATATTGGGAGATTTAAAAAAAATGGTTTTTGGCCCTTTTGAACCAAGTTCTATGAGTATTGAGCTGTCACCTCTCAGAGACCCATGTGGAGCTGACTACATAGTTCAGAGACAAGGTCACAAAGGAAGTTAGAATTGCTTTCAAAGAATCATTGTCATAAAGATCACATTTTTTGTTGTTCAGTAAACAATTACATAACAGCAACAAACAGCTAGTAGGTTCATTTTTTAAAAATTGTACTTTAAAACAAGTTAGGTTAAAAGGGAAAACAATAATAATATCAAACACTTAAAAATAAGAAATAATGAAATTGTTACTTATCCAGTTTTGTAGACTTTCTCTAAAGTTTCCAGACAGATTAGAAAAACTTTCATTTCTAGCTAGAACACGAAAGTAAACATGAAAAATTACAAAGTGATATGACCAGCAGAAATCAGGCTGAAGGGATGACTCACTGAGCACCAGGCTTGCTGTACAAGCATGACGACCTGAGTTCAGATTTGTAGCCCCAAGTAAAAGCCAGGAACAGCAGTAGTGCTCAGAGGCTGGAGATGTGTAGATCTCAGGGCTCATGGCCAGCCAGTCTAGCCAAATGAGAGTCCTGGACTCAGAGATGAACACAAACTCTGCCCTCTACATGCACTTAAATGCAAAGGTGAGACCCCCTCCCCTCCTTTTCAGCAGCCAGTGAAATTGGAAACACAGTGTAATGAATCACTCAAAATAATTTGAGAAAAGAAATGAATGAATGAGTCAAGACTCCTTGAGAGCGGTCAAGAAATGACCAAGAGGCAAAACTTAGACATTAGATGAGTGAAAACATCCGGGTATCATAGTCACATGCAAGGCCTGTAGTCTTTGCCTTGCTCTTCTTCTTGCCATCATTTGGCCCCAGAGGTATTTGAATTTGGAATCCTGTTCTACTTATCCCCCCAGATACAGGTTTTATTATCATTATTATTATTTATTTTATGTGTATGGGTGTTTTGCCTGGTCTGTGCACCACCACATGTGTGTCTGGTGCCCTCAGAGGCAAGAAGGCCAAATTGAATCCCCTGGGACTGGTCATGAGTCACCATGTGGGTGTTGGGAGTCAAATTAAGGTCCTATAGTAGAACATCCAGTGTTTTTATCTCTGAGCCATCTCTCCTGCCACTCAGCTACAGTTTTTACAGTTTAGTAATTAAGGCCAAATTTGTGTATCATAAAGTATTTTAAACTGGACAGTTTAGTACATTCACGGGGTTGTACATCTACGACTTTCATATAGTTACGCTTAATGTTTAGTGCTACAAATGAAGGTCTGGGTCCATTAGCAGTTACTGTACATCATCTAACCCTCCAGTGTTCTCCTAACACCTGTGTGCTTTCGGTTTTTGTGGTTTGATCTTTCATGGATGCATATATGGCATGGTGCCTCATGTGATCTTTTGAGTCTGGTTTCTTTTAGGTAGCATAATGTTTACAAGGGTCATCTACGTTGTAGGATGCATCATAACTTCATTTATTTGATGGGTATATAATCTTCCACATGTACATATGCCATAATTCCTTTATTCGTTACTGTTGATGGATATTTGGATTATTTCTACCTTTTAACCATTGTGAATAAAGCTACTATAAATTATCAAATGTAGTTCTTTTCAATTCTTTGAGTATATACTTAGGTATGGAATTATTGGGAAAGCTGATTGCTCTGGTACCTGGCTTCTGTTACTGGTCTTGAAAATGATACTTGGGCAGCTAGCACAGTTGTGTCTTTTTACTCTAGATGGAGCTACTGCAATAGCCCTCAAAAGAAGAATGTCACTGACACTTACAACAAAAAGACACACTCTTTCCAGTTTTCTTTATATTCAACAACACAACCATAGATTGGATTGTTATTTCAAGTTAACAACATTATAGCAATGAAGGTACAGCTGTGTAAGTAGCATTTCTATCAAATTAGTGTAAGTAGTTAAGTTGGGTCCTGTTACCCTTCTTCCATTTCCTCTGTACTTGGGGTTATATTGCCTTCATTTGTTGTTGTTTTTATTTTGGCTTTTGAGACAGGGTTTCTCTGTGTAGCCCTGGCCTTCCTGGAACTCACTGGGTAGACCAGGCTGGCCTCAAACCTAGAGATCCACCTGGGATTAGAGGCATGTTCCACCATTGCCTGGCTTTCCTTCATTTTTTATGTCATGCCTAATGAACAGAATTCTCTGCTGTTCAGTGATGAAAGCATTCTGATCTACTTTTCATTGATATCTATCCATGTATAACTGTCAATAAAAACAGTAAACCAAACCAAACTATTACCACTTTCTGCTTTAAGAGTTACAGTACAATTGTCAGATTCTTGGATTAATACTGGGACAGTCACATACCTGTCCCAGTATTAATGTGAATATCTATTTGCTATATATTAACAAAACTTACTTTAATAATTTCTAGGTAATTTGTTGGGAATATTATAGTTTGCTTTTCTTACAACCAGAACTAAGTGTATTTTAAGCCTAAATTACTAGAAGACTAACAAGAATTACTTTACCTTTATAGGTGGGTTACAATTATTCCATTTTGTATACCTGTTGGCTACATTGTAATATGTCAATATTGGCATATTGTGTTTTTGAAAATTTGAAAAACAGTATTAATGATAGTGATAAGAAATCAAATCTTTATAAATGCAATTTATATGTGATGGTAGCCATGATAAAAGTAATGCTTCTTTATCTGTAGTTAGTTTCACACTGGAGAGACCAAATTATGTAACACATCTGAAATTCTGAGAATACAACTCCAGAGATGGTAAGCTGTGGAATAATGCTTTTGTACACTGGTTTAATAAAATGCTGATTGGCCATTAACCAGGCAGGAAGTATAGGTGGGATAGTCAGACAGAGAATTCTGGGAAGTAGAAGGCTGTCAGGGGAGACACCAGCCAGCCATCCAGGGAGCAGCATGTAATGGCACACAGGTAAAGCCATGGAAAACGTGGCAACATATAGATTAACAGAAATGAGCTGAGTTTAAATGTAAGAGCTAGTCAGTGGTAGGCCTGAGCTAATGACATGAAGTAATATGTGTGTGTGTGTGTGTGTGTGTGTGTGTGTGTGTGTGTGTGTATGTGTGTGTGTGTGTGTTGGTTGTTAGCTATCAGATTCTCTGATTTCTTCATAGAAATTCAGAAAATAGGGCTGGAGAGATGGCTCAGTGTTAAGAGCACTGACTGCTCTTTTAGAGGATTTAGGTTCAGTTCACAGCACCCACATGGCAGCTAACAACTGTCTCTACCTCCAAGATCTGACACCCTCACACAGACTTACATGCAGGCAAAATATCAATGCAAATGAAATAAAAGTAAATTATTTTTAAAAAGAGAATTCAGAAAATAATTTTTATTGCTAACAAATTTCATAAATTATTTGTTGGTCTGGTATTAATTTCAGTAGTAGAGTTCTTTTTGATAATGCCCACAAGTTACATTCTGAACACAATAGCTTATATGCAAAATAGTTTTCTTATTCAATTTTCTCCAGTTTTGAGGGGGAACCTAGAGCCTCATGTATGCTGGGCCAGCACTTTACCACTGAGCCCCATGCCCATCACAGTTTATTTAATGCATAGTATAATTCACAGAGAAGTTGTACAATACTACTGTGTAGACATGGAGAGTGCCAGTGTGTGGAAACCTAAAAGATGAGTCTGACAGGAACCAAAGCACATAAAGCTGGATCCTGATACCCCAGGGGAATGGTTGAAGAATGCCAGCAGAGTGGTAGATGAGTGAGTGACACTGGAAAAAGACTGACTTCCCTTAATAGTTTGGGCAATAAGCTAAGATTTGAAGGAAGAACTAGAGATGAGCTAATGGAGGAGAGAACTGTTTCATCAAAAGGAATTAATATTTCAAGAACATGAGTTTGATGACATGTTAATGTCCAAGCAAGAGGTCAGGAGTATAACAGCGAGACATGAAGGCCTGGGAGAAAGCTTTTCTCGGATCATTATAAGCAATAATAAAAAAAAAAAATGTTAAGTACTTCTATCATTGGAAAACATGCTTTTATTTCTTCATTGACTTTCCTTTGTTTTTTCCTAAGTCATAATCCTTGAAGTTTGGTGTCATGAAAGTTTATGAGGGTTCTTTATAATTGGTAACTGTTAGATTTTAATCCTCTAATTTTTATTACTTGATATAAAATTTATTCATTTTAATTGTAGAATACACAAATGTTAAGGAACTTTGAAGAAACTTCGGTAATTTGAACCATATATCTCTGTTCTTAGTGAAAAATGAAAACACCCCAAAGGAGGTTTTATGTGCAGTAAACTTGGTCTGGAAATGGTCTATATTGAGACCTAATGGCCTTTTGATGTCTGATTCTTTGATTTTGACTTTTCTTTTTAAAGGGGTGCTATGTGATTATAATTAGAAACATTTCAAGTTCTTTACTTGGAAAGCTAATTGTTCCTTAGCTCATGCCGTTATGACTAATCATATACTTCTAAATGGTAGCAGTGTTTGAAATGATACTAAGGAGATTCACGATGGTTATTTAAGAATGCTCCAATTCTTCATGAAATTTTTATCATGTCTATACTGTGTACTCATTTATTTTGCATGTTGTGGCTCTGTTGTGAGTATATATTTATTATATATTAAACAGGCTTTACTTTAATAATTTCTAAGTAATTTGTTGTGAATAATATAGTTTGCTTTTCTTGCAACTAGAGTTAAGTATATTTTAAGTTTGACATTAAACCTAAATTACTAGAAGGCATTAATGAGAATTTACTTTAGTAGGTGGATTAAAGTTATTCAATTTTGTACTTATATAATCATTTGTGTTATCTTGAGCAAACTTATCCATATAATTTAGTAAGTTCCAAAAGTCTGAGCATTATTTTCTTCTTACAAATAGCTCTCTTAAGTATCAGTGTGGTGGTGGAGGAGGCCCCAGCTGTTCCCTTTTCTCCACTCTGCTGGAGCATCTGAAACCAGTTTAGATCCCGAGGGGGCAAAGCTCGCAGTTTATTGTAAACATTCCTTAGCTCCAGTGAGCATGCTGGTTTAACCCTCCCTCTGAGAAGCACAATGTGAAGCTTGCAGAAGAGAGCAGGATGTGGCCACCTTGCTGCAAGCAGAAAAAGAAATGTCTTTTCTGTTAAGTGGTTCTTTGTAGAAATGTCATTATAGAATACAGCATTTCTTCTGATGAGAACACATTGTTTTAAATGTGTGTCATGGAGTGTGATGTCAGGGAACTTATTATTGACAGACACATTTGTGACACTATTTCACACTTTAAGTTTAATGTGTAACATGAGATTTCTCTTAGGCTTATTGATTGCTTTATTTGGAATTGAGCAAACTAATTTTAAAGCAGCTTATGCATTTAGCTTTTGAGTTTTATTAAATTACAATTCCACTTTTACAGTGAAATGTGGTGAAATAAACTTGATGAGGGGTTTAAAATCAATTAATCATGTGAAGCCTCACTTGATTTAGCATTTACAGTGAACGCAATGGTTTTAATGCCCAGTCTCTTAGCTTGTCTTCAAATGACTCCTGTGTGGCCATATGTTATTATCTTCTGTGAGAGATGGAAGTTCAGAAATGAAGCAACTTGACCACCATATCGTAACTAATCTGCTGCTGAGCTGAGCTCCATATCTGGTCTGCTGAGTCAAAATTGGTGCTCTTGTCTGTAAAAAGTAGGTTTTTACCCTCTCTGTCATCAGAATGATTTTTGTTTGTTTGTTTGTTTGCCTGTTGTTGTTGGAGACAGGTTTTTCCTCTGTAGGCTTGGCTGGTTTGGAACTTGTTATGTAGCTCAGGCTGACTCATCTTGCAAGTGATCTTCCTGCCCTTGCCTTCCGAGTACTGGGATTCTAGGTCTGAGTTTTCACTCTGGGCTTAGCAAAGTAGTGTTCCTTTTGTGCTTTTAAAAATGGCTTGATCCAAATTATTCATAAATATGTCCGTTAACTCCAAATGAGTCTGTTGTACCCCAGAAAGCTGACCACTCCATTCTCTCCTACAGGACACTTTTTCTCTGCTATCTTTATTAGTCCTAGATTAGTTTCCTGATCAAAGACGGCCAGTTTGTTTTTCTCTAATGTTCAGAGAGCTTATGTTCTACAGTTGATAAAGGTGCTAGGGTTTACAACTTTGGATGGGATTGACTCAGAAATCTCCATTGTCAACATTTGTGTTGTATACATTACCCCTTCTCTCTGATTGTGGACATTTGGAATCTAAAAACTAGTAGACTAAAGCAAGTAATTGCAGAAGCTGAAAACCTGAGAAGTTAATGTATTAGCTATTATTCTTGTTCTTGTGGCAAAACAGACAGAAAGAACTTAAGGGAGACAGATATTATTTTGGCTCGTGGCTTGAGGGAGTAGTCCACCATAGTGGGCCCAAACCTGAGGCTGCTGCTCACATCTGGATAGAACAAGTAGCAGAACAAGGGGAAGTCTAGTGTTCTGCTTTCTCTTTTTTTAATTTTATATTGTCTGGATGCCAAGCCAGATTCAAGTTGGGTCTACTCTTCTTAGTTGAACCTCTCAGAGAAGACCCTTAAGGATGTTCCCAGTGTTTTCTCCTTGGAGATTATAAACCTTGTCACATTGACGATGAAGACTAACTTTCCCAGTTACCATGATGAAGATTCATTAGGCAATAGCCAATATGTACTATATTCAAACTGAAGTTTTCAGTAGTTGTATTGATGATGAAAGGGAACTGGGCAAATGCAGAGGGAAACAGGATCCCATAAGAAATGCAGCTCTAAGTCTGGAGCCCACGGTATTCCAGTTTTATCTCGAGAGATCCTTCTCTGAGACCTTGCAATAAAATGTCTAATATACAGGTATTTTATTCAGTTACTGTGAGTTGGGGGGTTTATTTAGTTGAAAGTGAAGTTAAAAATAGATAACTTTGGTCTATAGACTGTAATTGCCACATACCTTACATTTTAAGAGGAGACTTTTTTGGAATAAGTGCGAGTGAACATTAATATCCGTCCTTATCAAATTACCACAAATTATTACTAACAACATCTGAATTAGTATGGGAATGGTTTAATTCTGTACTGTAGACTCCTGGGAATTTTGTTTTGTTTTTCTAGCAATAGTAAACTCTTCAAACTTGTATAAAATCTGAAAACTTTATAACATTTTGATTTAGAAAAGATTAGAGGCTAACATAGAACACCATCTTTTCTTGTTAAATTTTGAACTAATTTGGGAAAATAGGAGGTCAGGAAATGTTTCCACAGGAGGTTAAGTATACCCACCCGCCCACATTCAGAGCTTGTCCCAAAGGACTATGTGAAGTAAAAAGAGGGACACTGATGACAGGCCAGTCCTAATAGAGAAGAAAGGAGCTGAACACTTCTCATTTCTCCCAGTTAAGGGTTGTTAGTCTGTGAAAGACAGTCAGGGAACTGTTCTTGTTGAAAGAGCCAAAGTGCTTGTTGTGTGGGTATTTTATAGAATGTGGGAGAATTGCAAACATTCAGTACAATGTTTACATTTAACTAATGTTGATGTTGTATAATTATTCACAATTTCGATATAAGAAAGACTATCATTAGACTATATCTTTTCTTTTTTCTCAGAGATAAACATCTTTCTTCTTCACATTTTATAAATCTGCAGTGTTTGGAAATACTGCCCATATTAATCTTGACTTGATCTTTTAAAATTTATTGAGATTTGTTTTAATTCCCAGAATACAGTTTATCTTGATTAATGTTCTATGTACTCTTGAAATGGTTATTTATTCTGTTGTGCTGTTTTATGAAGGTCATTAAGGTCAGATTTTCTGAGAATTTATTCAGTTTCTGTTTGTTCTTCTCTGTCTTACTTTCCTCTGAATTATTAACAGTGAAGGATATTTAATTGACTGTTCTAATTTTACATGTGTTTGTCTTTGTAGTTCTTTAAGTTTTGTGTTTCTTGCATTTTAAACTTTTGTTTCCTATTGATAAACTCAGCTCCTTAAGTATTATGGAATGACCTTTATTGTGACAATATTCTTTGTTCTGAAATCTGATTTTTATAATATTAATATAGCCACTCTGTTTCCTTAATTTAGATATTTAAAAAAAATTTTTTACTTTTAACCTACTAGATCTTTCTGCCTAGGCACACATAAAGTTGGTTAATGCCTTTTCAATCATTTTAGACAGCCATTGCCTTTTACTTAGAATATTTAGACCATTTATACTTAGTGTCACTAATAATTTTAAATAAGAATATTTATATTTATTCTATCTGCCTGGTTCTGCCTTTTTTACTTTTTCCTTTAATAGATTGACTGTGGCCTATCTTCACTAATTCAAACTTTGATAGTAAGAATTTGTGATAATTTTGACAGGGAAGGATATTAAAATAAACTTTCATTCATTCCATGAAAAAAGTCTTTTAGAAAGAAGTGATGAGTATGACAATTATAGTATATAGACCACAGTTAATTTATTAAAGAAAAGAGTAAAATATAGATTTACTTTTGGGTTGATTGAATAGTTATTATTTTTAAACTTCTTTATTGGCTGTTTTGCAACTTTAGAGGTTAATTCATGGCTTGGCTTATATATTTTAAAGGTGTCACAATATACCCTCAGTGATATTAGACTGGTTTACATATAAGAATCCTGTGATTGATTATTACCTTCTCTTTTTCTGAACTATGAATTATTCTTGTTATACATTTTACTTTTATATATTATAAAGCCATCACTACCTTGCCTTACTTTTACTTAAAGTGAATTATTTTTAAATACACTTAGTTATATAAAAGAATCTCAAAGCTTGCCCATGTAATTACAAATCTTGATGATATTCTTATATTTCTCTCTGTATTGTTGCCTTTCACCTGGAAATATTCCGCTTTGCTTCCAGGAGTGTGGGTCTCCTGACGATAGTCTTTTATCCTCTGTCTGTCTTGAAAAAGTTTACTTTTACCTGTGGTTTTGAAAGATGATTTTGTCAGCAATGGAACTCTTAAGTTGATGGCTGTGCTTTCAACACCATTTAAAGACATTGCTTGAGTGTCTTCTGCTTTCATTGTTTGCTATGGAAAGTCTGATAGCCCCTTTCTAGCTATTATTTAACAGTTTCTTTGTTAGTGCTTTTGGGAAATTTGATTATCATGTAACTTACTGTATTTTTCTGGATATTGCCTAAATTTATAGTTCTTAAATTTGTAGGTTCGTAAATTTTGCTAAGTTAAAAAAAATGTTGCTATTATTTCTTCAACTGTATATATTCTTATCTTTGTTCTTTCTCTTATGTACTCTAAATATAGACATCGGTTGCTGACAGTTTTCATGGGTTCTGTGTTTTTCTTTCCTGTGTCTTAGTTTAGCTTCCACTGCTCCATCATCACCACAGGTCTTTTCGTGGTCTGTGTGTGATCTGTCTTTAGTACTAGTTATTGTGTTCTTCATTTCAGGTACGTCCTTCTCTAGAACTTCAGATGGTCCACTGATTCTCGAAGTCACCACAAGTCTTGCTATCTGTTCTCCATACCTCACCCAGCCTGGATGCTGTTCTTTCCTTGAGTTCACCTGTCTTTCCCTTCCACAGTTGTTCAGCTGATTGTCCCAGATGGTAGAACATCGACATTTTTCTTTTCCTCAACTTCCTCATCCTTTAGTTAACTTTATTACCAGTTTCTTGTCGGCTAACTCTATGAAGTTTTGTCTTTATTTATATTTGTATTCATTAATTTAAATTAAGTTAAATAATTATAATTAATGTATATATTTATTAAGCCCATAGTAACTTATGTTTATCCTTGTTCAATTAATGGCTATTGATTGTTATTATTATGATTAATTCAATGCATTTTTCCCCTGAAAGCTAGTAACCAGATGTACTAGTTCAGTGATGCTTAGTTTAGTATTGTGCTTGATATTTAATGAGTACTCAGTATGTTAACAGGAAATGAATTAACAAACTCTAAATGGTTTCAGATTAAGTACTGGGATTATTATTAAATATATGTAAAAGTATAACATTAATCTTTAGAAATCTCTTTCCCCTGCCTTTTACATCTTGTCTTTGAAATAAGCGTTATCATGAATATTTACTTTTTCATCAAAAGTAGGATGGTCCTGAGGAAAATTAAGCTTTTCTTTCCAAATACCAAATATAGTCTGTAGTCTATACATATACATTTTATAGGTACACACAATTTTAAAATGCTATATGCATATACTGTTCACATGGATTAAACCTTTTGCATATTGCTAGTCACCTTACTAGATTAAAAAAAACTTTTAGGAAGCTTTTTATTGTGCTGTGTCTTTACATTTACTGTTGTACCTCTATAGCTCACACACGTGAATATATACATATATATTAGGTATGGTGAATTACGTTTTTGTATTTGTATGCTGTATGTATGTATATGTTTGTGTTTATGCACATGTGTAAGACTCCACATGCATGTGAAGAATAAAGGTGTCTTCCTCTATTAGAGGTCTTCCTCTATTGCTCTTCACTTTAGTTTTTGAGACAGTCTCCCATGGAAACTGGAAGTCACTGATTTGGAATGACCATTTGGCCAGTGAGTGAGGGACCCACCTGTCTCCACCTTCCTAGTGCTGGGATTACAGTTGTGCATTGCAGTGCCCAGTTCTTTACATAGGTGTGGGATCAAAACTTAGGTTCTCATGCTTATGTGGCAAGCAGTGTTACTGACTGACTCATTTCCTCAACCTCAAGTTCCTCTGTTTGTTGTCTGCTTGAAGTATTGCATCATATCATTGTGCAGCTTTTATGGCACTAAAAACAGTATAGGGTCTGTTCCCCCCAGGAAAAGCATGAAAAATGTCCTGAACATTTTTGTACATCTAGCATTGACCATATAACTGGTATTTAATAAGTGCTAAGTAAACGCTTGAAAAACACTGTAGACTTCAGCGGCTTTGAAAGTGATTCAATATGCAGATATATAAGGATATATTGTAATAAAGTCTTGGTTAAAATTAATTGTAAAGACACAGCAGTTTGGTAACCAGTTACTCACCTATACATGTATTTAAAGAAATAAAATGGTAAAGCCATCTTAGACTTTGCAGTCAGCTGGATTGATTTAACTCAGTGGTTCCCAACCTGTGGGTCACCCCTTGGGGGTCAAATGACCCTTTCACAGGGTTCACCTAAGACCATCAGAAAACACAGGTATTTGCATTTCAATTCATAACAGTTACAAAATTCCAGTTATGAAGTAGCATTGAAAATAATGCTATGGTTGGGAGTCACCACAATATGAGGGACTGTATTAAAGGATCACAGCATTAGGAAGGTTGAGCACAACTCAACTTGTCATTCTGTCATGTACTATGTCAAATTGGGAAGATAGAATTTCCATTTATGTATGTGTTAAAACAATGACTTTTTATAGCTATACAAATGAAATGAAGTAGTGTATGGCTACCCTATCGTCGATGAGCATAGTAGGCTGCCTC
The DNA here is from genome assembly GCF_949786415.1 of Peromyscus eremicus. Classification (NCBI taxonomy): domain Eukaryota; kingdom Metazoa; phylum Chordata; class Mammalia; order Rodentia; family Cricetidae; genus Peromyscus; species Peromyscus eremicus. The sequence continues at coordinate 90,536,064 of NC_081423.1, forward strand.
TAAATGCTCACCGCTTGGTTACACGAACAGTGTCCTAGGTTGTGGGAGTATCAGTGATTGAAAGTACTAGAAAATTTCTGTTGTCACTCTGAAATAATTTTACAACACTTAGAAATCCTTAATAAGTGAAGACTTCCACATGATAAATACTGCATTTGTATTTGATAAATAAGGAGAAAATATGCCTACTTAAAATTTGATCTGTTTGTGCATAGTGATGAACATAAGTAGAATATTTTCCAGCGACTTTGAAATATTCAAGTGCCCAGGGACAAGGCATGGATGATGGTTTTGAAGGGAATAAATATTTCAGCTTCCCATTTCAGCCTTTTTTCTTCACTCCTTTGATCTGGCTTTGGCTAGCTTGTCATTCTGCTTGAATGACTTCACAGTGTCTTTCTTCTTTCCTGGTCACAAGAAATGGCTCTGTGCCTGCTCCAAAAGATCTAGCCCTGACCGTTTTACAGGAAGAACATATATTTCCTTATTTACTGGCATACTATTCTCTAAACTTAATTGTATTGTGGATATGAAGGTAGGCTGTACACAGATGATATGTAATTTCCATGGAAGTTTTAATCAGTAGCTTCTTACATATAGGAATCAGAAAAAAGAACAACGCTTGATTTGGGGTTTGTTTTGAACTTTTAAGAATTAAAATTTTAAAGAATTGTTTCTTCATTGTCTATTAGCCTTATTTTACTCTTAAAGATATTTTCTAAAGATTTTTAAATTGTACTATGAAAATATTGATTTTTGATCATCAGAGTAATAGTTCATTTACTTTTTTTGTGTCCATATTATGGGCATGTTTATTTTGCACAAAAATATTATACAAAACTTTAAATGACATAAGCCTTTATTTTTGTAGTTTTATTTTCTATTATACACATGTCTTGTCTTCTGAAATTAGTTTTTTGGGGTGGGTATGTGGGGTGTGTGTGTGTGTATATGTGTGTGTATGTATATGTGTATACGTGTGTGTGTGTGTGTGTGTGTGTGTGTGTAGGCTGTGTCTTTCTCTATGACTTTGCATCTTATTTTTGAGACGGATTTCCCTCCTGAGCATGAAGCTCACTGATTGGTTTGACTGGCTAATGAGCTCATGAGTTCTCCTGTTTTGGCCCCTCCCAGCCCCCAAGTATGGAGTTAAAGACGCACATCTCTGCACCTGGATGTTTATGAGGGGGCTAGAGCTCCAAACTCAGGACCTCATGCTTGTGGGGCAAGCACTGTACTGACTGAGCCAGCTCTTCACTTCCGGGGATTAATTCCCATGGAGACACTCACTGCCTCTTTGTACCCTTTCTATTCCTGCAGCACGCATGATTCTGTACAAATTTTGTCATGTGAAATAGTGCAGTACTATTTGATTTTCTTCTTTACTCTCATACCTTCTTCTTAGTCTGACTGATGCTTCTCCATGATGGAAACCATTTCTTCTACTTGTTTTATGGTTTGTTTGTTTGGGATTGTTTTTATAATAGTTAATGAGTAGATCTCAGAGTTTGTTACCAGAACCCCTATCTCAGCTCCTAAACAACAGCTGAAGACCAGGAGATTCATGACAGATCCATTTGTTTTGAATCTTCATTAAAATTCAGTTGACTTGAGAGCATTTATGATCTCTCTAGCTGAAATTCATAACCCATTCATAACCAGCATGTTTTGACCAATCATATTCCTCAGTATTAGAGTTTGGCCTTGGGAGCTGGGGCTCTGGAGCTGTTAAGTTCATGTGAGAAGAGAATTCTATAGACTTCCTTTATGTTCTTGGCTGCTCTTTTGAGCATTTTGATCTCTAGAAGTCTTGGTTCATAGCTGAAGTGACTTCACTATCAGGATGGAGACAGTTTGAACAGATGCATCCTAGTCAAGGAATGCTTGGCGTTCCTAACAGTCTGAGTCCTGGGTTTTCATCACTAAAACTTGCTCATGTTTCATTTAGGAGAAAGAATTCATTTTTATGTTGTTTTTCAACCTGATAATATTATTTAGACATCAAGTCACTGAAAATCCACAAACTATATATTCAAAGAAATACAACTGAATTTATCCATATTTTCTCTTCTTTTGTTCCCCAGAGTATTTTTAAAGTTATAAGAATTTCATATTAAATACCTTTGATATGCTCCACCACTGTGTCTGATAATGACAAATGTTGTACTGTTTTTCAATTGTGACTCTAACAAACCCCTACCAACATGGTGTTTTAAAGTCATTTCCAGCTATTCCCTGCTGTTCTAGAAGTCAGCAGTTCACCATGAGACTTGAGGAGCTAAAGTCGAGGTGTTGGTAAGCCTTGATCTTTGAGAGGGCCTCAAGGATGAACCCATTCCTTTTATTGGACCTTCTCTAGAGGCTTGTGTAATTTGGCCTCTAACTTTGAACACATGGATTGTGTTAACTCTTCAGGTCAATTGGGGACTTCAGTATTGGTATCTTGTCAATAGTAAAACCAATACTGATGCTCATTTTATTAGACATCCTTTCTGACCCCTGAAGAGTATCAAGTGTTGGTGTTTTTTTTAGCATTCATCGTGTTTTAGATGAATTAGCAGTGTGTCTCATGAAGAAGAGGATGAAGCGGTGTTTTTTTTTTTTTTTAATCATGCTCAGTTAATGGTATGACATTTTTTTACTGACTCAGTCTAATTAATTTAAGTTCTGATTGGCAGCCAAGAAGGTAGGTGATATTGCTCTTGAAAAGCTTGTGCTCCAAGCCCAGATGGAAAGGAATGGAGACTTCGAGCTCTTTTCCAGGCTTGTTTGAAGTTTTTTGTTTTGTTTTGTTTTTCTTGGAGTTTCCAGTGGGGATGCCAAGCTGGCAACAAATGAAGTGTACTGTAATGTGAAGCCTTATAAATATGTGTTGGACCACAGCCATCGTTATCAAAAGTGCTGCTACAGAAATGTGCCAAAGGAAGATTTTCAAATTAGGCTTGGCCTGCACATATAAACGTTAGCTTGTAAAGCTCAAGAAATACCAAATTGTAGTCCATTAGTCCCCTGCATTTTATTGCCCTTTTTGAAATAATCATGCACTTCAGAGCATCCTTTAATCTGAGCTAAGTTGTGGCTGGGTAAGAATGCAGCTTCTTTTTTCTTTATCCTTTATGTACTTAGATGAGGAAAATTTCATAAATAAATCAGAGCTAGAAAGCAAATTTTCTTTCCACCTTTTTATCTTCATGGAAGCCCAGCTTTAAGGCATTTGAGTGATGCATTAATCCTCAGATGCATGAGTCCACTGAAAAAATAATCTTGAAAGTTACTTTTTTTTCTGTTTTGCCTCTGTACAATGTACTATTTGGAGTCACGGTTGAAAGAGGCAGCATTCTTATGACCTCAAGGAACAGACCTTTGACTTAAAGGCTTAAAGTTTTACTTCTGTTTCAGCACCTTGTGTAAGTTTAATGGAGCTCATTACAATGATCAATTTTTATTTAAATTAAGATAAAGACATCTATACTAAGGCATAAGAATCCTAATTGAATGGAGATGAGTGTATGTGCCATACTGAGCAAAAAATGCTGATTTGCATTGAGTGATACCTTCTTTGACAATTAGCTTTATACTGTGTGATTAGAGTAGCTAGTATTTTTTAAATGCTAGTTCTCAATAAAGAAGAAGTTGTGAGTTGAGAACATGCTTTAGTGCTAGAATTTATTTAAACATTTTTAAATGGTCTGTAAAATATATTGATGATGACTGAAGTTTATGATTTTATATGCTGATCCTAGTTGTACATTGAACTGATATGAAGAGAAGATTTGCCCTATTAAATTTAAAGTGTTTGACCTCATGTGAATTATTACACATATAATAAAATAATTTCCAAATGCATATTTCTGCTTTGGGTTCTATATTTTTACAATATTGTTAATAGATTTTCTTTGGGTAAGTTAATGGTATATAATTTCAAACTATATGGTTTAAATATTTGTTATTTTCAAATGTTATCCAGTAGTGTTTCTTTTCTACATGTAGACTGACCAAACATAGGTAAGTCTTTGATGAATTTTCATCTAAAATATTTCTCAAGTGTTTTTAAGAGTGTCCCAAGACTTAAAGAATGACTTAGGTTAATCACTTAATCTCTAAGCAATGGATGAACAGCCATTGCCCTGCCTAACCCAACACTGAAATGGGGTCACCAGTTACCAACCATAACTGCATTTCTCTGCACCTGCTTCCAACAGAAGAAACAAGTAGCCTCTTGCTGCCACTCAGGAACATCCTGCCAGAGAACACCCATTTACTTCCTGAAGTTTAGACTGTAGTGGCTATCCAGTTATATGACTTCACAATGTTCCTATATGCAGTTTCAATATGCAAATATTTTAACAGTCAATCCATTTATTCAGTATTTATAACAGACTTGTACATACATCTCAAGGCTTTCTGACTCTTAGGCAGAATACTATAGAGAGTGTAGATGCACCAAACTACATTAAAGCTCAAGTAGCTATCAGAGTGCTTGATCTTTTTATATAATGATGTCTTGGGGTCAATCTTCCACATGATGTTCTATTAATCACTATTATCTAAGAGTTTATAATGTTAATTGGCGAAAATCATTACTGATATTGGGACCTTGTTACTTAGAACTCCATTAACCTTTAAGACATTTGTTTTAAAATGTGTTGGAAAAATAGTAGACAAAAAGATAGTTTTCTTTCTGTTAAATATGAACACACTGGAAATGAGGAGATGGCACAGTTGATACAGTGCTTGCTAGGCAGGCATGAGGACAGGAGGTCATGTCAAAAAATCTAAGTGTGGTGGCTCACACTGGGAATCTCAGTAGGAAGGCAGATCTAAGAAACTCCCTAGGCCTGACCTGCTTGATGAATTTCAGACCAGTGAGATACCAGCTCAAAGAGTGCATGGTTCCTGAGTATACTTGAGGCTGTCCTCTGTGAACTAACATGTGTGCTCCTGCCTGTGGGTCACACACACACACAGAGAGAGAGAGAGAGAGAGAGAGAGAGAGAGAGAGAGAGAGAGAGAGAGAGAGAGAGAGAGAGAGAGAGAGAGAGAGAGAGAGAGAGGGAGGGAGGGAGGGAGGGAGGAGAGAGAGAGAGAGAGAGAGAGAGAGAGAGAGAGAGAGAGAGAGAGAGAGAGAGAGAAGTAAACACCTGAAAGGAAGGTTTTCGAAGTTCCAGAAGTCTGTACACTATTGCTGTAAAGTGCAGTGACTGTGAGTAGCATCTGGCCTGCAGCCTGATTAGAATGGCTTTGTTCCCATGCTTGGTGTCACATGCTGTGGGGCAGCCTTAAACCCCATAGGGCATACAAATGGTGGCTATCATAAAAAAGAGGAGGAGGGATTCCAGTGGAAGACAGTGGTTTGTCACAGGTGTGTACTGCAGTGATTATTATCGGGGTCCAAGGAGATAGGTGCAGAGGAGGATTTGAAAGGATAAATAGATACAGGTGGACCATACATGAAAATGAAGATTCATGGTATGTTTATTTAGCCCATATGCAAAGGGTTTCTTAGGTACAGATGTGCCATGCCCAAACACAGGGTGGGGTAGTGATGGGGTCTGGAAAGAAAGGTAACTCCCACATATGTATACTATCTGATTATAAAGAGACTGGAGAGCCCTGCTTAAATAAAGCTACATGCCACTTTTTCCTGTCAGTCTCTTGGCCACTCAGGCTTTGGAAAAGGTTTCCAGGTTGGAGTCAGGGAGAAAGTTTGACATTATATATAATATATATGTTTTTATCAGAGAACCTATAGTGATATATCTTAGAGGGACATTTTTGAGCTCACACTTGATTAATTCCAGAAAACTCAAGTTCTTTTTGCTCACCTTTTAAAAGGCAGTAGCATAATGATTTGGGAAGGTTGTTTCCTCCCATCGTGATAAAATTCACATATTGGCCGGTGGGGATGGTGAGTGGTGGTGGTGCACACCTTTAATCCCAGCACTCAGGAGGCAGAGCCAGGCAGATCTCTGAATTCGAGGCCAGCCTGGTCTACAGAGCAAGATCCAGGACAGGCACCAAAACGACACAGAGAAACTCTGTCTCAAAAAAAAAAAACAAAAACAAAAAATAAAATAAAATAAAATTCACATATTGATTTACATGAGTTAAGTGTTCTATCTTCGGACATTAGTCATTGTTACAGTTAGGAATAGGCAGTTTTGTGTGTTTATGTGAACTACCCAGTAGGGAAGATAGCCTAGTTTATCAGGAAAGCAGCACAGTGAAGCGGCCACCAGCAGGCACTCTGAAAGCCCACCTCAGCCATGCTATCCTGGCTTGAACTCTCACAGGAAGATCACCTTAGAAATGTGTTCAAGCCCCAGTTTCCTGTTCTGAAAGAGGAAGGACAAAGTTACTCTCACATGGGCTTATTGTGATGAGAAATGAAAAATGATATACACAAATATTTTGCTCAATGCACAGAGCCTAGTCAGAACTTCAGAAGTTGAATGCATTGTAAATTAACAGCTTCTTATTTTTCTTCTATCAACATGGGGAGAGTTCTGTTGCTTTGTGACTCTCTTTTGAGTGAACAGCTTCAGTATGATGTATGAATGGTTGCTATGGCTGTCAGTTTTAGGCAAGGGAACTAGTAAAACTTTCTTTGGCCTCTGTATGGCTCTGTTGCCTTGACCATCTATAGGACAACGGATGGTATGCATGTGTCTTTCTACCTGACGTGCATTTTTAAAACTGCAGTAGAACTCATGTACCATTACACTCACTTGTTTAAAAAGCATAATTTAATAGATTTTTGACAGCAATTTGTAACTATTACCACCATCCAATTTCATTTTATACTCATGACTCAAAGGAAACTACATATGCATTAAGTAACCAATCTTCTGCCCCACATTCCCATAGTCCCCAGCAACAGATTTATTTCCTGAATATAGGCTTTTCAGTTCTGAACTTTTTACATAAATGGGATCACATGTGTTTTTTTTTGACTGATTTGTTTTACTTCCTTTAATATTTTGAAGATTATATGCATATATATATAAAATCTCCATTTTATACTATATATAAAAATGTTCCTACTTTTTAGGCCTAGTAATACTCTATTGTATAGCTATACCACATTTTATCTGTCAACTGTAGGTAGAGATACATAGTTTCATATAGATTGCTTTTAGGGGAATCTTTGAATGTAGTTATATCCTCATCAAAATACATATTGTATGTTTTTGTCCCTTCCCCTACCCAGATGTATTGCTCAATTGTCAGCTTTTGAAAGAAAAGTTTTATAGAATATGGATCAGAAAATGCAATTTGAATTTTGTTTTAGAGAGAGCTAATTTTGTTCTTTTATTGAAGCCTAGTTCCTTTTTTTGTTTTTGTTTTAATTTAAAAAAATTGAAATTAAAATATAGTCACAGCATTTTCCCCTTTCCATTTTCCCCTTCCAGTCCCTTCTTCGTCCTTTCCCATGTAACTCTGGAGCTTTATGAACTTTGCAGGGAGAAGGAGGAGCAGCTCAGCCGCGTGACTGAGGTTCAGAGGTCTCAGGCCCAGCAGGCGGATGCTGCCCTGGAGGAGTTTAAGCGGCAGGTGGAAGTGAACTCTGAGAAGATCTATGCTGAGATGAAAGAGCAGGTAAGACACACTCATCTTCAGAAGGATTTCCCTTTTAAAAAGCTTTGTGAGGGCTTGAGAACGGCTCAGCAGTTAAAGCACATACTGCCTTTGCAGAGGACCCGAGGTCTGTTCCCACCACCCACACTGTCACACACCACATCAGGTGCCTCACAATGGCTGTCGTTCCAGCTTCAAGGAATCCAGCTGCCTCCATAAGAACTGGACTCCCATGTAGATACCCACACACAAGCTCACATGAGTATGTGGAATTAAAAATAAGGATTGGGCATAGTTATAAGTTCCTGGCCTGCCTATCTGCATGGCAGGTTCCAGGCTCTGTCAAAAGTAGCAGTAGAGCTGAGTCAGAGACTGAGAATGAAAAGGAATATGATCCCTTGATTCATCTTTGAAGCCAGAATGGTCATTTCAAAGTCTTCAAGTCCCTTCATGAAGTGTGGTAATGACAAAAATGCATCTTGCCTGGGGGAATGGATGAACGTACCAGGAGAAGGTCACCACATGTTGGCTTCTGTAGAGCAGGGGATCAACTTGACTGGGTCTGTGTTTCTGAATGTTCCGTAAATACTGTTTTAGCAATCAGTCACAACAGATTCTTTCAATGGGCAACTCAAGAGGAAATAGATTGTCTCCAGTTTTTGAAGGTTAAGTTTTTGTGAGAAAATTGGACATTTGCGAAATAATAAAGGAAATTATTACAACGGTCTAAGTATTATGAAGAATCTGAATTGTTAACACTGTGTATGCAAACTAAAATATTACAGGTGAGGTCTAATTTAATTTTTTTATTCATGTCTACTCACGTTATTTCTAGCTCTAAGAAACTAATTTTTTGTAAATTATTTCAATTTATTTTGTTTTATATATAATCTCTATTTGTAATTTATGTAAAAAATACAATAGCTTTTCATTACATAAGAAAAATTTAACATTTTTATGTATATATAATGTCCATATAATATGGATTTTTAGTATATATTTATGTGTATATATTGATACTTTTATTGAAAGAATATGTAATTGTATCCACATGAAATTCTCAAAGAATAAATTTTTAAAAGAAAAGATTATATAAGTATTAAGTAAGCTTTTATCTATTATTCTCATTTGATTTGTTATATTTAATGTTATATTTTTGTGTCCTATGTTTAATTAGTAGATTTTATTGGTAAATATATTTTACCATATGAAGATGACCAAAGTTTAATTTTCAGCTCCTTCTAGTAAGTATATTTAGATTACAGTACTTTCTGTCATAGTTAGGGGCACTGTGCTGTGATGAAACACTATGACTAAAAGCCACTTAAGGAGGACATCATATACACCTATATCACAACTCATCATTGAAGGCAAATGAGAGCAGGAATTCAGATGGGACAGGAATCTGGAGGCAGGAACTGAGACAGAAGCTGTGGAGAGGGGCTGCTTACTGGTTTGCTCCTCATGGCTTGCTTGTCTACCTTCTAATAGCACCAAGGACCACCAGCCCATGAGCAGCCCCACCCACAATGGGCTGGGTCCTCCTCCATCAATCACTAATTAAGAAAATGCCCTACAGATTTGCCTACAGCCCAGTCTTATGGAGGCATTTTCTCAACTGAGGTTCCCTTTTACTAAATGATTCTAGCTTATGTCAAGTTGACATAGAAATTAGGCAGCACAATTACTAAAGAAGCATGTTGTAGTAATGTGTTTCACTTCAGCTACAGGTGTCTCCCTTAACAGTGCCAAGCACATTAGAATGTTGGAAATGGCCCTGAACAAAGCCTATAGGCTTTACAGTTTGAAACTGTTTATATTGGTATAACTTTCTCAGTTTTGACTTCTACTAATGCTAGTGTGTGGGATTGTGCCCTGGGAATATTGTTGGAGGTCTCTGTTTTTCTGTTTTCAGCTTGCTGCCTGGCAAAAGCTAAGTTTGGGGGGCTTTGTGCTGGGAAGCAGAGACTGTCCATCCCTGCTCTATGGATGTGAATTTCAGTTCCTGCTCCATCAGGCCCTGGGATGTGTATCTGGTCCAGATACACATAGAGCCAATAGGAAGTTCTCTGATAGGCTCAAAATGAAAGGACTAGAGAAAATATCAAAAAAGAAAGCTCTCCAGGAAAGAGTATGTAAATGGACCGCCAACAATTGCAGGCTGTTGTTTGACAGTGCCTAGGCCAGTCAGACAACTTTTTGAGAAAAGATGTTTTGGTCAACTTTGGGTCACTAAGTGCACTTAGAGCTGATGATGTAATGCTAACAAGGTCACAAATTTCACAAATGATTAAGAAGACAAAAAATCCCAGCACTTGGGAGGCAGAGCCAGGCGGATCTCTGTGAGTTCGAGGCCAGCCTGGTCTATGGAGCGAGATCCAGGACAGGCACCAAAACTAAACAGAGAAACCCTGTCTCGATGAAAAAAAAAGAAGAAGAAGGAGACAAAAAGTCAAATAATGGAATCTCAGGAACACTCTGTAGAACCAGAAAAGGATTCTGCATTCAGTATTCACAGGGTAAAAGCATAGCTCTGAAAATGACCTATGGTAGAATGAAGGAAAGTTTAAGGAGCATAGAACCTTTATAGGGGCCACATTTAAAAAAAATATAAATACTGCAATGAAGCTTGGATATATCCTGGAAAAAGAATTGAACCTCCAAATATATTATATAACTGTCCAGGCATTATGATACCAGTAACAAAACTAGAAAGATAATAGAGTAGAGGTTCACAGTTTGAGAGGAGAAAAATTACATTTCAATTTAATCTGTAACCAAGGTAATAGGAAACACACACACACACACAGACACACACACACACACACACACACACACACACACACACACCCCTTCTTTTGTAAAAAACATTACATGACGACAAGTATTTAGAGATAAAGTACAAGCTTCCCACACATAGGGATACCATCATATAAAGGGTGAGGTAAAGATTCATCAAAGTAGAAATGAATTTAAATGATGTTAAATTATAAAAAAGAATATGAAGTGAACTGATTTCCCAAAATGAAGGTATGTATGTTATAAAATACAAATTTAAAAACTTGAACAAGCTGGGAAATGACTCAGTCTGTAAAGTGCTTGCCACACAAGCAAGAAGCCCTGCATTTAGACCCCTGTCAACCATGTAGAAGCCATACAGGGTAACACACTTCATAGTTCTAGCACAGGGGCCCAGGCATGGGGAGAAGGCAAAGATAGCAAATCCCTGAAGATTGCTGGTCACCCAGGCTAGTTGAGTTGGTGAGCTCTAGGTTCATTGAGAGACCCTGTCTCAAAAGATAAAGTGGAGGTAGGGCTTCAAAGATGGCTCAGACATTAAGAGCATTGGCAGTTCTTCAAAAGGACCTGGGTTTAATTCTCAGCTCCCACATGGTAGATCACAGTCTGCTCTATTTCCAGTTCCAGAGAACCCTCTTCTGGCCTCTAGGGACACTGTATACATATGGTGTATAGACATAAATGCAGGCAAAACATCCACATGGAAAATAATAAAAATACTTTTAGGTGGGAAGTGACTGAGAAAGATACCTGTTATCATGGTCTAATCTCTACTTGCTTGTGCACCTACATGTACAGCCCTCTCATATATGCACACAATACAGACAGAGACACATACAGTCCTCCCATTAACAAATTAAAATGAAATCTCTACATTACACTAGTGATGATTAACAGGTAGATTCATAGACCTGGAAGAAATAGCTCACTGGTCCAACACTGGATAGCCTGGTTGAGACCCTGAGTTTGGGCATCAGCAGAGCAGTAGGGGGAAAAAAGAGATTGGTGGATAGTGAGAAGACCAAAGTATATAAGATGCTTTATCACTAATATGTGAAACTCATAAGATTCTTAAAACTAGAGAAACATAGCTTAAAGTAATTTTGAAACCACCTGGAGCCAGGTGTGGTGGTGCATGCCTTTAAACCTAGTATTCTGGAAGTAGAAGCAGATGATTTCAAGACTAGCCTGCTCTACACAATGAATTCCAGGACAACCAAGGCTACATAGAGAATCACTGTCTCTTTTTTTTTAAAAAAAAAAAAAAAAAGGCAAAACCCAAGAGGCCAGTGAGATAGCTCAGGTCTAAAGCCTGAAGAGCTGAGTTTGCTTCCTGGAACCCACATAAAGATGGGAGGAGAGCAAACCACCACAAAGTTATCTGCTGACCTTTATACATACCCTTCCCACCATGTACACACCCAATATTAAAAAAAGAAATTAAAACTTTGTTAACATTGTTTCAAAGATATGTAGCTAGCCTTTCTTGTGGGCTGCCAGCTCCCAAATGGTGACAGGGAGATGCATTATTAATTATGGAAGATTGGACTTTAGCATTGGCTTTTTCCCAACTAGCTTTTACAATTTAAATTCACCTGCTTCTTTTAATCTATGTTCTGCCACTTGGCTTTTACTTCTCTTCTATTCTGTATGTCCCACTTGCTCTGTGTCTCACTGGCTTCTCTGTCTCTGTTTGTCCCAGAATCCTCTCTCTCGCTGGAAGTGCCACCTATTTTCTTCTCTCTAGCTATTGGCCATTTAGTTCTTTATTAAACCAATCAGAAGGCACCTTAGGCAGAGACACATCTTTACAGTGTAATCAAATGTCTCACAATATTTCCCCCTTATTGCCTAATTAAAAAGGAAAGGATTTTAACTCTAACATAGTAAAACTATATACAATAGGAACAATTATCAAGTAAGGATTACATTCACAATGTCCAGTCTTTTTGTATTTGACATATTTGGAGAAATTACTCTATTATCTATCCTATATTGATGAGTCCAACATTTTGTACCTAATTCACTTTCTATTTTAACTTATATTACCAACCCAAAACAACCTTTTTAGACCTCAAAACATGTTCTCAGATAAACCACTTAAGCTTTTATGTCTCTCAACTTTATACCTTTACACCTCTTTTGTGAGTTTCTTTTTCTGAATTTGGTAACAAAGAAAAAAATATAATTATCTAGTCTTCAATCCCCATCAGATACTAGAGAAGGATAAAATATTACCTGGGTAAATATGAAGTGCAGAGCAAACAACTTTCAAAACTATAGAAACAACAGAGACATCTGGCTGCCTGGACAGTCACCCAAGGTTCCTCTGCAATGTTGAAACATCCATTTTTGGTGTACAGGCCTAGAATATCAGACAGACTTTTTGTGAAGCAGGAATTTTGAAGGACTGTCCTACCTTGTCTTGGCAAAGGTCAGTAGTTGTCTTCTTTTGTGTCTGCTTGTCCAAATTGGACAACATACTGTCAGCAGTCAAGGCAAGGGCAGTTCCTTTCCCGGTGGCTAGCTTTGCCACATTGAAAGCAAACTATGGAGGTTCTTTGATGCCCATCATCTGTTTTTGAAGTAAATTGGTGCTTCCAGGAGCAGACATGTCTCACTGTCATGAAAAGCCTTATGCTATTAAAACATTTTAAATTCCATATACTGTATGTCTCTAAAGTGTTTGAAGACCATATATCTATTTAAAATATATCTCTGTTTAACCTTGAAAACATAACTGACATGACTATAAATTTGATTGTTATAGATGACTAACTACTAAGCTGTCTTTATTATCCTAAATAGCTTTCAAGGACTATAACTTTATACTATATTTTTAAATGAGCTATATAGGTACAATATCTTAAATAAGAATAGAAACATTTATACAGTATAACAAAAATACTTAAATTTGTATCGGTATACAAAAATTCATACTAATGTAAAATATTTGAGACTAGTAGTTGCTTTTTTTAGTTGGAAAGTAGATTCAATAATCTACACTTTTATCCTATCATTCCTATATCCCACCTTTTTCTTTTCAGAATGAGATCCCTGAATCTAATCTCCTTTGCTTGATTTCCTCTCTTACTATGACCAATAACAACTTGTAATCAACCCCCCTAATCAATGACAAATATCCATAACTCACTGAATGACCAAAAACCACTCACACCACCTCTTGGAAATGTGGGCTTCATGTTCCTAAAATTACTTCCATTGTCTGGGGCTGACAGCATCTTTAGGGGACCCTGAATAAATTGAGATAAAGGTCAAGTCCTGCGAGAGCCAGCTGTTGTCAAGCCTTGGTGTGATGGGAAAGGGCAAGGCTTATCTGAAGTTCTAGCTGGAATAATCTATGATGCTGGATCATCTTAGCTAACTGCCTTGAAATTTACAGTTTATATCTGATCAAATGAAAGACATTTGTTAGTCTTATAAGTTAATTTAGATGGAATGTGTAGCCATAATTTTCTCCACTCCCACCTGGCCCCACAGTCCCGCAGCCACTTATAAAATAATTACACAGAGGCTTATATTAATTATCCATTCTATGACTTATTGGCTCAGGCTTCTTGCTAGCTAGCTCTTACAACTTAACTCAGCCCATTTCTATTAATCTATGCATTGCCATGCTTCGTGGCTTACCAGTTCTTTCACATCTTTTCATGGAGGCAGCTTGCAGCGTCTACCCCACTCTTCTTTCTTCTTCTCTCTCCCCAGTTGGAATGTCCTGCCTAACCTCATTCTGCCTCACCATTGGCCAAACAGCTTTATTTATCAACCAATCAGAGCAACACATATTCACAGCATACAGAAAGACATTTCACAGCAGGAATGACCATGTGGTTTGATGAACTATTGCCTCTCCTAATCTAGAGGTCTCTCTGCCTCCAGAAGTCCTGTCTATTCTCTTCTGCCTAGCTATTGGCCATTTAGTTATTAAACCAATCAAAAGGTGCATTAGACAGAGATGCATCTTTACAGTGTAAATAAATATACCACAACAAAGATAGAAAAAAATTTAAGAGGAGGAAAAGAAATTGAGACTTTCGAGACCACTTGAACTTTGTAACTTTTTTTGATCATAAAAAAAGAAAAAAAAAAAGGTTATAGAACCACGCACCATGGTAGAATAAAAATGGTTCAGATTTTTTTTCTCAGTCTTATAATGTGGTGGGTTGCTTTATAGCCAATGAGCCAGAAGTGACCAACAGCTATTTCCTGCTTGGTACATTTTGCAAGTTTCCTTATTTGGGTATAACACGGGAGCCTTCAGCCAGTGGTTGGCTAATGGGTGGCTGTTGTGATTCACAGTTGCTCTGCTGCTCACCTATGGCCTGTAGTCTTAGGTTAGGTTACAACCTGCTTGCCCAACCACCACTCTTAGGTTAAGTTACAACCTGCTTGCCCAACCACCACACTGTATGTGGAAGTTCCTTTGGACCAACTCAACTCTTTGTTGAAGTATGAATACTGGTTTAGGCCAGTTTATTATTTCAACAAAATGTGGGTACTAATACCATTAATTATCAAGATGCACATTTTCATAAATATCTTGAGAAGGTAATTGCAGAACCTGAGAGGGAATATTGTTAAAAAAACAAAAACAACCAAAACAAAACAAACAAACAAACAAACAAAAAAACAGGAGCAGAGGACAATGCAATGTTCAGAGTACAACAAAGTATACTCTTGTAGTAGTAAACATTAATAGGCTAACTTTTTCTGCTTAATGAGTAGTATTAATTAACAGACAAATCCACAAATTGCTTTTACAAAAGGCATGACTAAAATAAAATTAACCAAATATTTTGTTAAAAGGATGATGAAAATGTGTCATTTATTTTCAAGGAAAATAAAGGATGACTGTAATAGAGCATCATACAAATTAAAATTAATACAAATCATTAAACTAGACCAAAGGACGTGTGTTTGTGTGTCAAAGGCAGGAGTGATCAGTTCACATGTTTGGAAAGGTGTTAGGGATGTGTAGAGAGATCATAGTTGCTGGGCATTTTTATTGTGGCCGGTATTTTTTCTCTGTCTATTAGATCAAGGAGCATGAACCAGACAAATTTTCTACTTTCTAGCATGTACAGACAACATATTAAATCTTTACTCTTGTAAATCAGTTACAAAATTCGGTAGACCATAAACAAAACTTCATTTTATTTCTAAAACTTGACATATCAAAGAAGACATACTGTTTACCACAATGGAAATTCAATTTCAATTGAAACTGCCACATTGACTTCAACAAAATTAAAGGGTTTTTCTCTTTGAAAGACTCCAATAAATGACAACAAAAGGAAAAGCTAGAGAATGAGAGAAAATGTTTTAATTTCTACATTTCAAAGAATTTGTGTCTAAAGTATGAAAGACATTAATACAACTCAATGAAAAGACAAATGACCCAATCAAAAGTAGGCAAAGAATTGAATAGACACCTCAAAGAAGATGTACTAATGTTCAGTAAGCACATGAAAAGATGCTGAACATCTCACTAATGAGATGCAAACTAAAACAAAAATGAGATGCCACCCTTCTATACATAGAATGGATTAGATGATAAAAATGAGTAGACAATATAAAGTGTTGACAAAGATGTGATACAGTTGCAGCTCTTATTTGTTGCTAGAAAACATGAAAAATAGTGTTACAATTTTGGAAGATTGCAGTTAAACAGTTAAACATACTGTGTGTCAGGTATTCTATGTATTTAATGAAGAGAAATAAAAATAGGTGGGGACAAGAACTTATGCACAAATGTTAACAGCAACTTTCTTCATAAATGTCCCAACTTCAGCAGTTCAAATGCTACCCAGCAAATGAAAAGATGGGCAAGAGCTATTAAATAACATGGAATCTTGCTGAGCAATCAAAGGTATTTGGTTATTAATAATTCTCAACAAATGGATCCTTCAAAGTCCTGTGAAGGAAAGAATATAAAAAACAGAAAAGTCTGTACTGAATGCCCTCTAACTACTGAGTTCTGTTAGAATACCGTAGAGGATGCTGAGGCTTCTTTTCATTTCACAGATCAAGTGAATTGATTTCAGAGCAAAGGTCTTATCTCATTTTCTTTGGGAAAATTTCATTTTCCTGAGTTTCAAAGTTTTCTCATGCTGCATTGGTTTTGGTTGTGCCTCTTGGGTAATCTGAGGCTTGGGTGGTGATTTTAGTCACCACACCCAGTGACTGCAGGCACTCATGAAACATTCTCTAGGACAGATGATATGCTTGGCCACAAGACAAGTCTCAATAAATTTAAAAGGATTAAAATTATGTTAAGTATGTTTCTTGGGCCACATTATCATAAATTAGAAATAAATGATAAAATAAATATGTGAAACACTCAAATATCTGAAAATTAAACAGACTTTTAAAAGTAATTCATTGGTCAAAGACAATAAAACCAAGAACATAAGAATATTTTGAACTGGTTTAAAGCAAAAAATATGACATATGAAAATGTATTCAGTTTAGGTAAAGTAGTGAATAAAGAAAGAATTTATAGCTTGAAGCACCTATGTCCAAAGAAGACATTCTTAAGCCAGCACCCCCAATTTCACCCTCAGAACTGATAAAGAGTAAGCAAGCATTTGTCCATGGAAGCAGGAGGAAGAGTAGAGAGAAGCGTGAACAGTGAAGGTTTAGATGAAAGGAAACAGGAGTATCAGGGCAACCCCAATAACTGTTTAGAAATATGATCAAAACTGGCTAAAGCTGAAGAAATGAAAGGGGAAAGATACAAACGGGCACTGCTGTGGATGAAAGAAGAGAGAACACCTTTGTGGACCACGTAATGTGGCATGCTGATAGAAAAGAAAAGAAAAAAAACACTTGGTTATATCATAAGAGGCAGAAATCACCTTTTATGATTTTTCCACAGATAGCATGTTTTTCTTTTATTACTTTTTACTTATTAAAAATTTTATGAACATATATTCAGAGTCATAGTGACTGGTTTCATGGTGTACTTTGGACCTATTCACTCCACATAGTCTCCTTTCTGCCCATTTCACCCCCTGCTAGTCTCCTTCATTCCCTCAGACAAATTCCTTTAAGCTTTCATGTCAATACACATACACTTGCACATGCACACACACAACTTTGTGTCTGTATCTAAAGTCAAGATTCAGAAATGTGACAAATATAAATTTGTCTTGTTGAGTCTGGCTTATTTCACTTATATGACAATGTCTAATTGTATACGTTCTTCTGCAAACAACATTTCATTCTTCTTCGTGGACGAACACAGCTCCATTGTGTACACCACATTTCTTTATTCATCTTTCTGTTGACATACACTGAGACTTATTCTGTAACTTAGCTGTTGTGGACAGTGCGGCACTAACTATTGATATGCAGGTAGTTCTATGGTACATTGTCTTAGAGTCCTTTGAATATATACCCAGAAGTAAAGCTGAACCATGTGGTAGTTCTTTATATAGTCTACATGTTACTTTTCCATCAGATACAAGCTAACAAGGATGTTCCCCCATTCTGTAGGTTGTCTCTTCCCTTGGTTGCCCCCTTTTCTGTGCAGAAGGCTTTTAATTTCATATAGTCCTGTTTGTCAGCATTTGGTTTTATTTTCCACTCTGTTGGAGTCCTCGTCATCAAGTCCTTGACTGTGCCTACATCTTGAAGTGTTCTTCCCTATGCTTTCCTCTTAGCAGTTTCAGAGTTTAAGGTCTTCAATCTAGTTAGTTGATTTTTGGATGGGATGAGAGCTAGGGATCTAGTTTTCTTCTACTTGTGTGTGGACTTCCAGTTTTCCCGGGACCATATGTTGGCAAGGTTGTCTTTTTTTTTCTATGTTCTGTTTTTTGGCATAATTGTAAAAAATTCAGTTTCTGGAGCTGTTTATTTCAGGGTCTTCTATCGTGTTCCACTAGTGTTTGTTTGTTTTTGTTACTGTTGCTCAGTGGCGTTACTTAAGATAAGGCATTGTGGGACATCCAGCGTTGCTCTCTTTGCTCAGGATTGCTTTGAATATCCAGGGTCTTTTTAGGGTTGTTTTTCCTATGTACATGAATAATCTCATTGGAATTGCAGAGATTATATTGAATCTGTAGATTGCTTGTTTAGACATAACCATTGTCATGGTATTTTGTCCATTCATGAGACTGTGAAGTCTTTCTGTGTCTCCTTCAATTTATTTCCTCACCGTTTTAAAGTTTTCATTGTAGGTGTCTTTCACTTGGTTAGATTTACTCCCATTATTTTATTTATTTTTAAAGCTGTTATAAGATTGTTTTCCTGACTTCTTTCTTGGCAAGCTCATTTTGGGGAGATGGAAAATTACTGGTTTTTATTTGTTGATGTTGGATCCTGATGCTTTGCTGAAAGTGTTTATCAGTGCTGAAACTTTTCTGGTAGTATCTTTATGGTCTCCAATGCGTAAGGCCATATTGTCTGCAGGTATAGATGACCTTCCTTTCTGTCTTATTGTTCTAAGACTTCTAACATTTGTTGAATAACAGTGGAGACAGTGGACACCATTGTTTCATTCCTGATTTCATCAGAAATACTTTAAGTTTTTACCCATTTGATATAATATTACCTATAGGTTTGTTGTATATACCCCTTCTTATCATGAGATACATGTCTTTTATTCTTAATTTCTTCGGGACTTTCATTATGAAGAGATGTGTGATGATTTTTGGAATCTATTGAGATGATTATGTGATATTTGAGTCCTCTTATGTGATGTGTTACATTTACTAATTTATGTATGTTGAACCATCTTCATGATCAAATACAACTTGATCATTGTGCATGATCTTTTTAATGTGGTAATTGAATTTTTGCAAGTATTTTATTGAGAATTTTTGCATTGTTACTCATCAGAAATTAACCTTTAATTTTCTTTGAAAGTGTGTGCCTGTGCATATGTGTGTGTGTACGTGTGTGTGTGTGTGTGTGTGTGTATGTGTGTGCATGCGTGTGTTTTTATGTGTATGTGTCCTTATCTGGTTTGGGTAACAAGGTAAATAATGGCTTATCAAAATATGTAAAAGAACTGAAAGGCCCAGGATAAGGTAATCTTGGGACCCATTATTATTTTTATTATCCTTTAATTATTTCATTTTTTTGAGATTATAATTACATCATGCCACCCTCCTCTTTTCTCTCTCCAAGTCCTCCCATAAAACTTTCTTGCCGTCTTTCAAATTCACAGCCTCTTTTTTCATCAGTTGTTGTTATATACATATGTGTGTGTGCACATATACGTGTGTGTGTATTCCTAAATATGTAAAACAACCTGTTCCATCTATATAATATTACTTGTATGTATATTCACATTATTATTTTGTTATATAACATTTTTATATTTTGAGAATAAACATACATTTACAAACTTCATACATTCATACAATATTTTTTTATCATAGTCATCCCCCAGTTCCTATCTCCTGCTCTTTCTGGATCCTCCCCTTTATGTCACCCTCCAGACTTCATTATTTCTTTTTGCTCCACCTTCTCCTCTTCTTCTTCCCCACCCATTAAGTTCAGTTAGTGCTGCCCATCGTTCATGGGTATAAGGCCATCCCTACCAGAGACCACACTCATGAAGAAACCTGATTCTCCCTTCCCTAGCAGCATCAACTGTCAGTAGGTCCTTAGCTGGAGGTTGGGCTCATGTGCCCCTCCCCCATCCCTGCTGCAATGTTGATTGATGTGATCTTGTGCAGGCAACCACAGCTGCTGTGAGTTCATTAATGCAGCAGCCCTGTTGCTTCTAGAAGCCACTGTTCTGCTTTAGTCCTCCCTGACATATGGCTTACGCAGTCTCTTCACTCACTTTCTGTATTATAGACAGGATGTGTGATACAGATGTCCCATGTATAGATGTATACTTTTTTTTTTTCTGGATTTTGACCAGTTGTAAGTCTCTATAATTGCAGTCCACTGTACAAAGATGCTTCTCCGATGAGGACTGAAAGCTGCACTAATTTATGGCTATAGAGATACATATTTAGAAGATAATAGTAGTAGGCTCACTTTTAGGACCTCGACCCCTCCAGCTATGTGTTCTTGGCCAGATTAATAGTAACAGCTATGAGTTTCCTCCTGTGGACTAAACCAGAAAGCACTAGGCTACCCCCATAACATTCATGCCACTGTTGAGCCAACGGACAGATCTTGTGAAGCCAGTCATTACAGCTCAATCAAAGAGTTCAAAGCTGGGGAAGACTGTGGAACCATTATTAAGAACTTTGCCCATGCATAAAAAGAGGTTGGCCATCAAATGTGGGTAGTTAAAGATGACAGGTAGCATTGAGAGATTTGCTTTTGGAATTTGGACCACTCCTCAGATCATCTCTGTTCTGTGCTATGTCAGGCTCCAGGTTCCATCTTCACCAAACCTACCAGACAACCAGCCTGTGTCTTATCTTTACCTTAAGAGTCCATTGCTTTTCTTACCTTCTATATACCATTCTGTCAGCTGTGTGAGCTCATATAGGGCCCTATGTGGTTCATGCCTTTGTAATCCCTCTACTTCTCTGCATTCCCTGTCTCCATGGCTTGTTTTCATGAGCAGCTCTTGCCAAGCCTGGGTTGCTGGGTGGGGCTTATTCACACTTTTGAATACTAATAGTGCTGACACAAGCAGGATGTTGTTTTAGTTGTCTCTTGTTGAAGGAATGGTTTCTATTACACGTAGTTTGCCAAGTACAATCAGATTTCCAAGATAAGAAAGCACCATTTATATAAGTATTAAGGGATTCCATGTGTGATGGACTCCTTACAGCTAGGTTTCTTCACACATCAATCAAGTGATTCTTACATGGGAAACATAAATAAACGTTAAACAAAATGTTAAAATATATATGGTAAGACATGGTAGATTAGAAGTCTCCTATTTAAGATTATCAGTTATTTTAAAAGTGTGTGGCTGGTATAGATTAAGTTCCATAAGGGAACCAAGCAGTAGATTCATTGTGTGGAGAGTTGTCTTTGGGGGGTTTCTGTAGGTAGGCCCCCTTTTCTCTTTTAAGTGCTTTAGTTTTCCTGTGAAAAATGTTTTGTGTATAAGCCAGGAGAGTGCAGGACATCTCTCTCTCTCTCTTTGGAGATTGCTATGAAGTTCAGAAAAGGGATTATAAACTAAAAATAAAAGTATTTAGCTTGTTTAAGAAAAGGCTCTGTGTTTCCACAGTTAGGCTCCTGAATGAAAGTAGAAACAAACTTTAAAAGATTTGCTTCATGCTCTTTCTTTAACTTTGAAGAACTTTTCTTCTTGTTTACAAGTGTGAGTTAATGGGAATTATAGAGTTACATATCTTAATTGTGAAAATAGAATAGTTACTTAGATTTGAAAGCAAATATGAAGTATATTTACCTATAATAAAACAAATGACTGAAAGAAATAGCTACTTGTATGCCCTGCATGAAAGATCTTAATCCTGCAAACCCACTGCATGGATTTCAGGCAGCTGGTGGCTCCAGGATCTTCTGCCCTCCCACTTTTCCAGTCTTTTTCTTCTCTGGTAAGTATCTTGCTTTACAGTCCATTCTTTTTATTTTTATTTTTTAACAATCATTAGATACATTCTATTAATTTACAGCTAGAAATAATTTTGGTTTATGATTAAAAATTTTCAGAAAACCAGTACTATTGACTAGTAGGTCGAATATTTAATCCATTAATGTTATGTTATCTTTTCCATTTTGTTTAGTTTAGGCAAACTCTCTGTTATGACCAGTGTTCTTTGACAGCTTGGTGGAATCTAGAATTACCTTCTGAGAAAGCTTGTGAAGAGTGTCTTGACTGCATTAATTGAGCTGGGAAGAGCCATCCACTATGAATGGCATCATCTTTAGGGGATGCTGAATATAAAAGCTGGAGAGAGTGAGCTGAGCACTAGCATGCACACATGCCCTTTTGTTCTCTGATTGTCAATGCAATGTGACCAGCTGCTCAGGCTTCTGCTGCCTTGACCTCCACACCATGGTGGACTGTGCCTTGATAGCCTGTTTAGTTACTGTTCTGTTGCTGACCCAGAAAGGCCTGTAAAAGAAATTTGTGTGATTGTGAGCTTACTTACAGTTTCCGATGATTAGTGCATGGTCATCATGGTAGAAGCAGATAGACATGGTGCTGGAGCAGTAGCTGAGAACTTTATATTCTATTTGGAAAGCAACAAGCAGAAAGAGAGACACTGGCCTGGCATGAGCTTTAAAACCTCAAAGCCCACCTCAGTGATGCCCCTCTTCCAACAAGGCCACACCTCCTAATCCTTTCCAAATATCTCCATTCCCTGGTGACTAAGCATGCAGATAAATGAGTCTCTGAGGACCATCCTCATCCAAATCATCACAAACTCTTTCTCCCTTACATTGCTTTTGTTAGTGTTTTATCACACAACAGAAAAAAGCAACTAAGGCATTCTGTAACGTGGTAGTAATTTATAGTTACTTGTTTCTACTTTTTATTTTTTTTCCATTTTATACTGATCATTCCCCACACTAAAATATGCAGAAAGCATATTGTCTTTCTCATATCAATTAATGATTACTGGGGCTTGGGATACAGCTCAGTGATAGAGCATGTTTTTAGTTCCTCAGTGCAAGTAAAGAAACAAACATGATTATCATTCATAGATGAATACAGATGAAATCAATTAATTGATTTTTTCATACAAGACTTTCATTTTTATTCTTTATTTAGCTAGGCCTGTAAATAATTGTTTATCCAGCTTTCTGCCATTGTATCTGTGTAGGTGTGTGGTATGCTTGGAAAGTATACATTTTCTGCATGTATGTGTGTGTGTGTGCACACTCGTGTGTGCATATGCACATATAGGTTTGAGGTTGATGTCAGAAGTCATCCTCAATGGCTCTACCACCTTATTCATTCAGGCAGGCTCTATGAATCAAACTGGAGCTTGCCAATATGTCTAGTCTTGCTAACCAGCTTCCTTGGGGGATCTCTTGTCTCTGTATTTTAAGGCAATAATCACAGATGGGCTACTACATCCCCCCAACATTTATTTGAGTTCTCAGTATACAAGCTCTGGTCTTTATACTTGAGGAGCAAGCACTTCAACCACTGAGCCATCTCCCAAGCCCTACTTCCTGGCATTTGTATGTATCTGTTGACCTGTCTGTGTTTCTCTATATTTTTATATATTTATCTATGTATATGTATCTGAAAATAATTGAAAGATAATTTTAGCACTTCTTTAAATATTTATTAAGTATAATAAAATATATTTCAATTACACAGTATATAATTTTGCAATTGTACAACTTAGATTGTGTATGTCATATTACTTACGATGTAATTGCACACAGCATTTTACTGGAGAAAGACCAGTTACATTTTGTCACTGTAATTGATGGAAAATGCTTCATATTCATCCACTGTATGTTCTTCCTTTTCCCAGAATTCTGATCTTATTTAGGACATCATCTAAAGACTTTTCTCTTATAGGAAGTGGTGAACATTTATTGTAGTTCCAAGGAAGGAGATGTGAATTGGGCAGTTAAGTTGCCATTGACAGGAGCTTAAGCTTGCAGAAGCTCAAGGAAGAAAGGATTTATTTTGGCTTACACTTTGAGGGTGCAGTCCTTCATGGTGGGAAGGCGTGGCAGCAGGAGGATAAATCAGTTGGTCATATTTTGTCCTCAGAAAGCAAAGACAGATTAATGCTTGGGCTCAGCTTGCATTCTCCCCTTTTAACTGTTTATTTAATCTGGACCCCAGCCTGTGAGATGATTTCACCCACATTGAGGGTGGGTCTTCTCAGCTAATTCCCTTATAATTCCTTTACACACATGCCCAGAAGTATATCTTTTAGATGATTCCAAGTCCAGTGACCTTGACAGTGAAGCTAGAGCATCAAGCCCTGGCTTAACAGGGGCCTCTGAGCTAACTTATACCCTCTTCCCTTGTCCCCTTTGCTCTCTGCCCTCCCCTTCCCAGATGTTCAGAACTAAGGAGATCATTTTGCAACTGCAGGGGCAAGGTTGAAACACAACAGCTGTGACCCTGACAACTTTGGCCTCCTTTAGTCACTTACTCTTGAAGTTTCTTACATTGGGAAACAATTAAGGCCCATGGTGCACTCTTGAAGCCCTGAGTACCTGGATTTTCTCTAAGTGTAGCAAGGAGTAAGCCCGAGGCTCCTACCAGGAAGATCCCAGTGCCGCTCACCGCTTCTGATTTTTGCTTCTGTGCACACTGAACACAGAAATGCATCCAGTCCTGCTCCTGCTCCTGATTGGGCTACCAGACTATATTCTTGGGTTTCCTTGAAGCCAGAGTTACACAGTAAAGGAGCTCTTGCATCCTTTTGTTTTTGTTTGAAGTGGAATGGAATTTGGAATGATGATGTGTAGTGAAGCAGAATCCTTTGTAGTTACGACAACTGAGAACCCTAGTTTTAGATAAGCTTTATAAGAATTGTTTTCTATACTACTAAAATTGTGGAGGAAGGATGGAGTGGGGTTTGGCATTCTCGGTCAGTGTTATTCTAAAGTGAAATATATTTCATTTTTACTTATTAGCCATTGTTATTTGCTTTGGTTTTTTTCTTAACATTTATATTTTAAAAGTCTTTTTGTGTGTTTTAATTGTTTTCTATTCTGATTATAGACAATAATGCTTAGGTTCAGAAAGTGCTAATTATAAAATGCTATTTTATAACTATGTATTTTCAATTTTAAAATTTATTACTTTTAATATTCTGTTTGTACTGAAGTAAAGCAAGAATCTGTGCTATGTGAAATTTTGTCTCAAAAACTACTAAGTGGATCAGGTCTGCCATCTCGTTTGTCCTCTCTCTTTCCTTTCCTTTTGTTTACTTACTCTTTCATTCATTCATAAGAAATGAATACAGTCTCTATATACTATAATTTGATTATTTTTGAAATCCACAAGTCACCATCACATAGGTTTATGGTGCATCATATCACATCTTTCCATCACATGGATGGCTCAAACAGGAGAATTAGAATCTTTAACACCTCCCTTCTCCGAGGTAAGATGCTTGATGATCATGAGGTCTGCGTTACTGACTGCAGTCCCTCCCGATGAGCAGATCACTAGAACTCACTCCTCTTGTGTCACTGGAACTTTGTTCTGGGCATCATGTCCTTTTTCTTTCCCCTTTCTGTGGTGTCTGATATTTGCCACTGTCCTCTCTGTTCCGTGAGTTTGACTTTGTCAGATTCTACACATAAGTGAGACCCTGCAGCTTTATCTTCCTGCACTGGCTTAGTTCATTTAACATGGCATCCCTTCCCATGTTGTTGCAAATGACAGGTGCCCTTCTTTTTGCAGGCTGGACAGGCTTCTGTTTTGTATGTACATAACTCTATATGTGTGTCTGTGAATATTTGGAGAGATTGCATGTTTTGGCTACTGTGGATGACACTACAATGAACACGGGAGTGCAAATATCTCTTCAACATATCAATTTCTGTTACTATGGATATATACACAGTTATTGGATTGCCAGATCAAATGATAGCTCTGCTTTTAGTTGTTTAGAAAGCTCTGTAGTGTTTTCTACAATTGCTGTGCTAATTTACATTCCCACCAATAGTCTCAGAAATTCCTTTTATTTTGCTTTCTTTTGAGCACTGTCTTTATCTTTTGAGTAATAATCGTTCTAATGGGTATAAGATGCAATTATTATTTTAATTTGTATTTACCTAATGGTTGATGATATTGAACATTCTTTTCATGAATCTGTTGGCCATTTGGCTGTGCAAGCCCTTTGTCTGGTTTTAATTGGCTGGGCTCCCTTGCTGTGTTTTGATGTTGACCCTTTATGAAATATACTTCATCCACTGTCTAGTTGTCTCTTCACTGAATTGTGACAGTAGCTGTAAAGAAACTTTTGCTTTCATGTCTGTTGTTGCTTTGTTGACTGCACATTTTGTTGCTGTACCAAAAATGTTTGCTAAGACTAATACCAAGAAGCTTTGTCCATCTATTTACTTCTGTAGTTTTATAGTGTCAGGCATAATGTTTAAATCCCTCATCCATTTTGAGTTTTGTGTATATTGTGTAAAAGAATTCAGTTCCACCCTCTTCAGGTAGACAGCCAATTTTCCAAATACCAATTTTTGAAGAAATTCCCATTTGTGAGATCTTGGCATACATGTGGAAAATCAGCTGATTAGGGATTCATGTTCATTTCTAGACTCACATTCCAGTGGTCAATGTGTCTGATTTTATGCCAGTGTCATGCTGTTTTGATTACTGTAGCTTCAATGTATATCTTGATGTCAGGTAGTATGATGACTTCAGCTTTGTTCTTTTTGCTCAAGATTGCTTAGGTTGCCAGGAATCTTTTATGATCCTTTGCAAATTTTAGGCTTGTAATATCCAGTTCTGTGAAAATAATACTGGAATTTGATAGGGACTCCACTGAATCTGTGGATTACTTTGGTTTGTGTGGACATTTAAAAAGCATTAATTATTCTAACCAAAGAGCATAAGACATTTTTATATTGAATTATTTTCATTGGTTTCTTCTATCAGCATTTTATAGTTCTGATACATAAATTCTTTAGCTGTTTGTTTAAAGTTATACCTAAACATTAGATTTTGCTAGTATTATAGGTGGGATTCTTTTCTTAAATTCTTTTCTTGGTAATATATAACAACATTCCTGGTATTAGACTGCTACTTTTTATTTGGAAACTTCATTGAATTCATTTGTTATTCTGACAGTTTTTAATGACATCTTTAGGGTTTTCTGTTTGCAAGATCAGTGATGATTTCATTTATCTCAGAAAGCCCTTGCTCTAACTAGGACTTCCAGAACTATGGAAAAATGGGTGAAACTGGGTCTCCTCATCATCTAGTGAATTCTTTTAACTTCAGCTTTTCACAGTTGAATATGATACTAGTTTGGGGGCTTAGTAATCTCATTATTGTGTTGCAGTACATTTTCTCTATGTCTAATTTGTCTAGAGTTTCTAGTGATGAAAAAAATGTTGACTTTCAGGAGCACACGCTTATAATCTCAGAAATGGGAGCTGAAGCTGGAGGACCTCGAGTTAGAGGCCAGCCTGGGCTAAATATGGAAAAAACATTGATTTTTTTTTTTTAAATGTTTTTCCTTAAACTCCTACAGTGATTACATAGATTTTTTCTCTTTATTTCATAAATGTATATTTTATTGTTACAACATTAAAACATAGTCAGATATATACCAATTTTCATTTTCTTCTTGAAATTATTAAAATATACTAAAATAAATTGTCATATGTTTTATTATTTTATCAACCTTACTTTCATCAATGATTGTTGAGGTCTTTAAGGTCTGGAATTTTAAAGGATGGGCAAAATTTAAGCTATGAAATACAAGTTTTTTAAAATTTGTTTTAACTTCACAGATGGAAAAGGTAGAAGCAGACCTAACTAGATCCAAGTGTCTTCGTGAGAAGCAGTCCAAGGAGTTTCTATGGCAGCTAGAAGACGTCAAGCAGAGATATGAACAGCAGGTCAGCCTTTCGCTTTCATGATACCAGTTAATTTTAATAGGAATATGCTCCTCTTTTAATCATCTCTCCTTATCACAGAAATCTCTGTAAAATAAAAATATGACCACAAATATATTTGAAACATTTAAAATAATACAATGAAACCCAAACACAAGAATTTTAATGTTCTACTAAGGCTTATTCTGATAGTTTGTTATTCTAAATATTTACTTGAAAACTTTATTATGATCTTTGACTCCTTCTAGCCCTAGGATAACTTTCTCATTCATTTACAAGGTAGTACTGGGTACCTGCCATGTGCCAGCCTCTCTGAACAGCACTGGGCATTGACAAGGAGGCGGGTCCCTTTGCTGATGCACTCTACATCTTGGTAGACAGTCAGCACATGAATAAGAGCGGAAGTGATTCAGAAAAGTGAGTCAAGGGAAGAAAAAGAGCATGCCCATAGGCTTTGCCCCTTGCAAGGCAGGAACCTGGTTCTCAGCATGGACAGATGGGTGATCAGGGAAGCCTGAATCCCTGCTGAGCGTCTTCAAAAACACCAGGAGGGAACTTCCAAGAGGTCTGTGAGGCATAGCATTCTAGTCAGAGGGAAAGAACAACAAGTTACAAGAAGAGAGTAAGCTGGGCGGATAAAAACTGACAGTAAAACCAGGTAGGCAGAAGGTCCCAAGCTGGGGGAGCAGGGAAATAGAACCAATGGTGGAAAGATTTTAGATCTTAAAAACCAAAAGTCCTTCTCTTTTTAAAAGTCTCCCAGAATATTTAACTACTATTAATTTTTTTATTTATCTAATATGCTTGTCCTTAACTTCTGGAAATGCATTAATTGGATTTGTAACATAGGTTAATACATTTATTTCTAAAGATATGTAAATCTTTGGATTCTTAAAATAAGAATATTTTAAAATTATACTTTAAGCTCCATTAAGCAGGTACTACATCAAAACTAATTAATCCCTTATGATCATTAGATTTTATTTCCTCTCCTAATTGATAGCAATTAGTGGTTTACTTGAATTCAGTAAAAAGCAGGTCTGATCTGGTATGTGTCCTGAGGGTTGTTGTTTTAATCTTAATATATTAGTGAAAATAATTGCCTGAGTTACTTCCATAGGGATGGTATAATCACATATAGTTAAAAAGAGAATGAAATACTTTTTCTTATTTAGAATCTGACAGTCCTGCTTTGTTCTGAACAGGCATCTCATGCCCACCCTGTGAGATCTAACCTGTGCTCAAGGCTTTTTTTTATCAGACATTGTGTCTTTTTAGCCCACATCATTTTTTGTTGTTGTTATTTCTCTAGAATCTAGCATATCATTTTGGACCTTAAATCTGTTCTTTATTGAAAAATTGTCTCTTATAATTCTATATTATTAATCCTAGTTGTGAAATGACCTGTTCATTGTCCCAAGCTAAATTGTGTATTAGAGTACTAGGAGCAGTGAAAAAAGTGGACTGAACCAAATGGAAGAGAGGAGGAGGCAGACCTCCCTATGAAGTACCTACACATGTGTACAAAAGGTGTGTGTGTGTGTGTGTGTGTGTGTGTGTGTGTGTGTGTGTGTGTGTGTAGATTATTTGGAGTAATAGAAAGTTGCAAATAAAATAAATCACACTAAATCCATCTGATGCAATACTATGTCAAAACATGCAGACTTATAAGCTATATTGGTAAGAATAAATTACATTTTAGAACACCTTGTAGATTATCTCATTTGTGTAAAATTAGAGAATATTTATTCATATCATGCAGTTAGATATATAAATTCAGCAAAAAAATTTTGAAAGACTATAGATTTCTATGGCATGAACACAGACTTGTAGGTTAGGGGTATAATGAATGTAGACTTTCACATCATACTAGAGCAATTGAGAAATGATAAGCACATGAGTGACTGTACATGTCATCATAAGCATGCCCAAAACTAACCCAACTAAACCAAGTTCTTTCCCTCTTTTACCCAGGTATCCCAGGGGTACTTAGGGAAAGGGAGTAGCCCATTTTACTTGAAATTAGCAAATCAGCATGTGTATTACCTAGATACTTAAAACATTAAAACTATTAATCCCAAGAAACTGTAGAAAAATACAGAACATTTATATTATATTGCATTTTAAGTGATAAATGTATATTAATAAAATAGAAAATAAATTCAAATCACACACACACACACACACACACACACACACATGCATGTATACATTGTAAAAATAAGTCTGAAAACCTGAATATAGAAGATAGAGCATTAGCAGGTTGTTTTCAAAGGCACCAAAATCTGGGTAACATGGTATTTTCCAACTGTAAGATTCAGTACAAAGGAATTATTTTTAAATCAGATTTTTAAAAGAAAAATTGCATAATAGAAGAATGGCGTAGCCAATTTCTGATTATTATACAATAGCATCTAAAAGTCATTTGGAGACATACCAACTTAGTAATGTGTGTTTCTTCTGGAATATGCTTGGCCTACTGAGCAGTGGAGGATATTTTCCATAATCCTAATTCTGTAAGAGAGGCTGCTTGGGAAAATAGCACTGAAATTGGAGTATACAATATTATTTTAAGGATGGAACCTCGGATTGGAGGGTGATGGAAAGATGTAGGGGGAATATGCAACCTAAATTTTAGGAAGATATTTGTCAATGTGATAACATTAAAAACTTTGAAATATTTTCTTAGCAGAAAATCTTATTGGCTAGAACAATATTCTCCAGAAGCCAGTTCACAAATTCCAGGTTTTTACTGTGATAAATCTTGAGAAATGATAAGCCTGTGAGTGACTGTACATATCAGCATAAGCATGCCCAAAACTAACCCAACTAAACCAACTTCTTTTCCTCTTTGGCCCAGGTATCCCAGGGGTACTTAGAGAAAAGGAGTAGAGGTAGCCTGTCTGCTTTTCATGAGCTGTGTGACAAGGCCCACCACAAAGGCACTATAAGAAACTTCTCGGTTAAGTGACAGCTTACAGAGCCATCTTTAAATGACTTATGTCAACCTGAACTGAGACAGTTAAGTGTCTTTTAGTCACTAGTGGTGATTTAGAATCAAGCTTCCTGACGTTAAGGATTCAGACAGGGAGTTAATATGTAGGATAAAACCCCTCAATTTTCTGATGTTTCAAAAGGCTGAAATTAAGTAGATTATTTACTGGGATTAAACATAAAATGCTGCTTTGGTTTAGAATATTAGCTGCAAAATTTTGAGGATAAGTGAGAGTAAAGATGACAGAAAGAATCAGACCAGGGGAACACAGTGACCAGGACCACAAGACAGTAGACCAGGACATTTAAATAGCTATGACCCTAGTCTGTCTATATCTTTTGTCACATAAGCAGTAAAAATTCAGGCCATATATATGTAGGACACTGACAAACTTCAACATAGAATATAGCAAGGTCTGGAATTATGTCAGAGGGAACATTTAAAGTAATAGATTATCTCACCAAGAAAAGACAAAACTAAAGAGAATTGAGTATCTTCCATTTTTCCTGGAGGCCACAGCTCTCAGAACCTCCTTCGGGCCAAGCACTGCTCTCCACATGTTCTGTCTTCATGTTCATCTGCATGCCATCTTCACAGTGCTTTGCTGAGGCAGGCATTCCTATTCATTTCGCCATCTTCTAGGTATAGAAGGCATGGCATGTCCAGTTGTATCACTCTAGCTGTCGTTCCACACTGAGTAGATGACAGATCAAAACTAAAACCTGAGCTTCTCATGACCTCCACTCTAAACACACTGCTGTAGAGTTTCCAGGAGCAGAAATGGAACCCAAATGCAGTTGGAATTGTTTCAGGGTGACTCTCGATTGGAGAACTATAAGTCTATGAGGAAGTGTGTTTCCCAGTGTCGAGCATGTTCAAGTATCTGTTGGGAGGATTGTGAGGATATGTTGTGCATTTGGGGCTAAACCTATTGTGAAGGTCCCTTCCATATTGAACATTCTATGATTTTCTGCTCGTCTGGTCTCGAGTTCTCAATGGGAGGTGTACACTTGTGCCATGGCGGACTCTTTCCTTACATATCTGCCACACCACATTTTCTCATGTAACACTTCCACCTACTTTCTCAGTTACCAATCAAAGTGTGGCACACTTTCTACTATTTTGTCTTCCTTTTCTCCAAAGGCAAACATTTAGACACTGTGATTATAGCATTTCTACCAGAGCCCATCCTTCTCTCACTGGGGCAGAGTAAACCCCCCCCCGCCCCCCTCCCGGTGGTTAACAAATAGGGTTGTGGGAGGTTCCTTATGTTCTTCCTGGAGTGTTTGATTCACATGATTATCTTAACAGGAATCATATGGCTTTACTATTGTGGTAATATCCATATTAAAATAAACATAGGTGTTCCTGCTTTGTAAAATGCAAAGTCTTCACAAATTTTTAACATGAAATTTGACATTTCAAAGAAGCTTCCAGTTTGCAGTCTGCTTAGGGCTGTGGCCTCAGGTCCAGGGAGAGTCATTTGCACTGCTGGGAGATTCTTTGGTGGCAAAGTTCCAGAAGCACTTCCCCAGTCAGTCCTTACATTTTATAATGAAGGAACTGACATTCAGAGGAAATGAGAGACTTGTGCCCTCTGAGCCTCAGTTTCCTTCTCCAGGCTTGGCTTTTGAGCCAGCCCCATATAGAAAGCATCTTGCTGGGAGCTGTAACTATGTGAGAAAAGCAAAGAACAAACATCTTGGGCCAAATGCAGGCACGAGTGTACAGATGTGGAAGAGAAACTTCAAACACACAGGATAAATACTCACAAATATCCTGTAAAGCCCGAGCTTCCATCAGGATTTCCTGTTTCTTTCCTGTATGAGCCATTGGAACAGAAAGACAATTCTAATTGTCCTTTCACAGACTTCATTCATGTCAGAAACAAACAGCCAGCGAGGCATGCTAGGATTTCCTGAACCATGGAAATGTGTTTTTGGCAATTCTATCTTATCTCTCTTTAATCTTCTATTTTATATCTTCCCTTTACACTACAAAGCCTTTAAAGAGAAATGTTATTCAGAAGATAAACAAGTGGTCACAATTTTAAGAAAGAATAAGCGTTTATTGTCAGTGATTGTGAAAAACCAACATGGGGGCCATCCTCTAGCAAGGCCATGATTTGAATGATTTGAAACAAAGCCTCTCGGCAACACATACAGTGCCAGAGACAAACTGGCTGTTCTGCAAGATACACAAATGGGAAGTTTTCAGTTAGGACCAGTTGAGACACTGAAGAAGACTGTTTATTCTACACTGAATAGAAGACAGGAAGGAGAGTCGGGGGCAGAGATTTTCATTCATCCAATGGCCTGGGTCATAGAAAGTATAGACATGTGGGTAGGGCCTCATCACAGATTGAGTTTCTGGTGGGAGCAGAGGGACAGGGGCCCTGCTGTAACTAGAGAGGGAAGGGGTGGCATGGATGTTCTTGTATTAACCACCCATGAGGCTTCTTACAACTGGAGTGTGTCTTTGTGAGCAGGGCAAGTGTGTTTATTGAGACTAGAGAATTATAGGGGCAGAAGAGCCAGTTTAAATGGGATTGCTGCGTTACTGTGGTGGTTGCCAGAACGAGCTGGCCAAAAATTATTAGGAGAAAATGTTTCTTCATTATTGAGGTCCTAGATGTGGTTAGTCACCAAGGATTTATGAGTCTCCCTAAAATCTTTCAAACGGTAATTTCATATAACTTGTAACTTCTAGATGTGTATAATTTATTGTACATCCTGTACAGTGTGTTGCCCTTTTACTCTTTGTATTCTGTTCACTTTGTGCTTTTTGAAAAAAAATGTTTTGTTTAGCTTTTTCTTTTGAATTTTTATTTATTTTGTTTTTTATTTCCAGTGCTGGGATGGAACCCAGGGCTTCATGTATGTTAGGCAAGGTCACCACCGCTCAACTACATCCTCAGACATACAATTTATAACAAATAGTTTTCCTCTGGCACATATTGTTCCTACAGGCTCTGGGATATCAACTCTGTTCCTAGTCATTAAGTTGTCAAAATCAGAGATCCTAGTAGTGAGGCTACAGGCATTGGTCGTGAGGACAGGCCAAGTATTTGGGTGTGAGACACAGGCCTTGTGAAAGGCAACACATTCTGTCTTCCTTTTACTTGTGTGTGTTGTTAAAGGATAGGGGAGTAGCTGAGGTTTTTACCACCTAGATTAAAGAATAGTACAAAAGAATGGGAATTGAGAGGGCAAAGGTGAAGGCAGTGACCAGACTATGGAATGTAACCGTTTCATTTTAGAGGTAACTCATTTAACATTTCTTCCTGGATAGTAATATGGTTAACTCACTCTTTTTATTGTCTTGTTGGATTAAAATATGAACAGGATTCAATTTGTTCTCATTATTAATTTATGTTTATAGAACAAATACTTTGCATGAATCATTGTTCCAAAGTCTCAGGATATGGCAATAAGAATTTCTTTTTTTGAAAATTCAATGTGAGTTAAGATGAGGCAGTGGCCATTGTTTTCAAGATCCATAAAGCTGGCTATTCTGATTGTGAGTGGAGGGTGTTTTAAATAGAGTTATTTTTAGATAAGCTGTCAACAGAGGACTCTAATGAACTGATATTTGACTTAGTACCTGAAGGAAGTGAAGGACGAACCCATTCCACAGCTCAAGGTGAGGGAATTGTATTCCAGGCAGTCACAAGAGCCTTCCTGAGACTGGAATAGATTGGTCTTCGGCTGGAGTGGAATGAGCTGGGGGAGAGTTGGCAGGAATGAAGTCAGAGAGGGGAAATCCTATCCAATGATACTACAGACTATGGGAAGTTTGGATTACATTTAGAGTGTGATGAGAAGCCATGGGAGCATTTGAGCAAGATCTGCTGTGAGATGTATTTCTGTATGCTGTGAATATGTGTTGCTCTGACTGGTTGATAAATAAAGCTGTATTGGCCTATGGCAAGGCAGCTTAGAGGCAGGCAGGAAATACAAGCAGATAGACAGGAAGAAGAAAGGCAGAAGGGAAGAGACACCAGCCTGCTGCCCAAGGAACAACATGCCAGCAGACCGGTAAGCTAGGGAACATGTGGCAAAATATAGATTAATAGAAATGGGTTAAGATATAAGAGCTAGCTAGCAAGAAGACTTCCATATGCCATGCAATTGGTAATTAATATAAGCCTCTGAGTAATCATTTTATAGGAGGCTGTGGGACCATGGGCCAAGAGGGACCAAGAAACCTTCTGACTACAAAGATCTGCCTTCTAAGCTTTTCAAATATTTCTGTGGCTACTGTAGTGGAGCAGGAGAGAAGTGCATTTGGAAATGGTATCAGTAGTCTGGCAAGAGACCACTGTCTTAGGGTTTCTACTGCTGTGATAAAATACTGTGACCAAAAACAACCTGGGGAGGACAGGGTTTATTTCAGCTTATAGTTCTACACTACAGTCCATCACTAAGGGAAGTCAAGGCAAAAACTCAAACAGGACAGGAATCTGGAGGCAGGAGCTGATGCAGAGGCCATGGGGGAAATGTGCTGCTTACTGGCTTCTCATGGCTTGTTCAGCCTGCTCTCTTATAGAACCCAAGACTTCCTATTCAGGGGCAGCACCACCCACAATGGGCTGGGCCCTTCCACATCAATCGATAACAAAGAAAATGCTCCACAGGCCAATCTGGTAAGGACATTTTCTTAATGATTGTTTCTTCTCAAATGATTCTAGCCTGAAATAAGTTAACATAGAAACTAGCCAACACAACCACCATGCCTGGGACCAAGTGGTGGGGCAATGACAAGTAGTCATACTGGGGGTCTGTTTGACATAAGGATTTGTCAGTGCTTATGGAATGGAACTTAGATGTGACTAGATTTTTCCCACTGAGCAACTAAATGAGTGATTGTGACAGACACTGAAATAAGACTACATAGACAAGAAGTCCCAAGACTGAACCCAAGGCCATGACAACAGTTAGAGATGGGAAAGAGGTAGGCACAGCAACAGAAGAGCCTAAGAAGGGACAGCCAGTGAGGTTGATAGGAGAATTAGAGTATAATTGCATGAGGCTCTCACAAGTGTTTCCTCAAGGAAGGGGAAGTGAGTTGCCTTTTGTTTCAGGCCTTGCCAAGAGGGGGCATTAAGTGGAAACCGAGACCTGTTGAATTTGGCAAGCAGATCCTTAGCCAACTGATCCAGTTCTAGTAAAATGTGAGAACAAAGCCTAGATAGTATGGGTGGAGAGAGAATAGGCTATGAGCAGTCCTTTT
This sequence comes from Peromyscus eremicus, assembly GCF_949786415.1. Lineage (NCBI taxonomy): Eukaryota > Metazoa > Chordata > Mammalia > Rodentia > Cricetidae > Peromyscus > Peromyscus eremicus. The sequence continues at coordinate 90,572,146 of NC_081423.1, forward strand.
GAGGACTGAATGTAGAACAGAGAAATGAGGTGATAGCTATAGGTCTTCTAGGGTCAAGGGAAAGATTTTAAAAATGAAATAGATTCTAGACATATTTATAAGTGAGAATATTCAAAAGAATGAAAAATTGATGTGCAGAGAGTAATGGGGCACTTGTGAGAGCAACATCTTTATTTTACAAGTGAGTGGACAGACCCAGTGAGTGGTGAGGACTCAGCTTGGGCAGCCGAAAAACTACCTAGCCATTCAAACTCTGTATGGGCATGGATCCCAGAGTGGACAAATCAGTTTGATGCTGTAAAAAGTGAAGTAGCCTTCTTCTGACTAGTGTGTGTGTGTGTGTGTGTGTGTGTGTGTGTGTGTGTGTGTGTGTGTTATGTGCACATGCATACATGTATAGGTCAGAAGTCAATCTCAGGTGCTGTTCCTTCTTTATTACAGGGTTTCTCACTGGCCTGAAGCTCCCCTATTAGTCCTGCTTGACTGACCAGTGAACATTGTGGATCCACCTGTCTTTTGTCCTCCACTCCAGCACTAGGATTACAGTCATGTGACACTGTCCTGGCTTTTGTTTAAATGTTCTGTGAATGGAACTCAGGTCCTCATGCTTGCACAAACACTCTACTAACCCTGATTTCATTTTTTTGTTTGTTCTTGGATCCTACATTATTATGATATTTAAAATTATGAGCAATTAGGAAGCATTGCAGGTGAAGGAAGAGTTTCTAAACTTTGACCAGTCTTGTTTTTCTCAGTTCCATACTGGCTGACATACTTGGATGGTTATCCTAGTTAATATTCTTCCAAAACAGTGATATGTTTAATTAAGCCAATCCACACTTCATCTAGAACTGAATTGCTTCAGAGAGACAGACTTAAATAAAGTTAATGGGAATATAAAGTTAAGACATGGTTCCCATCCCAAAATTGAACTCCACCTAGAAAGGTGAATTCTTAACTAATTTTGTTGATCATTCCACTTGAGTTGAGCATCATTGAAACAGAAAATCCTTCCTGAATTTCTACTGAGATCTGACATAGAGAAATAATAGCTATTTTTCAGCAAGCTTTAATAGTGCAGGGTAATATTTGCTGATCATTACCCCCGGCCTGCAAATACTTTGAAGTGTTCAGTGAAGAGCTAGGGTGGGGCTCAGTTGTAGATACTTGCTGCTTAGATGCCATGCATGATGCCCTGACTTCAATTATCAGCACTAGGAAGCAGAGAGGGGGATGATTAAGTGTTAAGTATGAGAGAGAAACTTTTCAATGCTCTCCTTCATAATCACTGTCTTGCTTCTGGCTCTCAGTGCATCTTGAGTGGCAGGACCTTCAGGAGGTACTTGTCCTTGGTATTGATAATTGACTGAGAGGAAAAGAGTTCAGAAGTTGTATATGCTGCCAAGCCCTATACCATCTCCAGTAACAGTTACAACAGCAGTATTATATTTTTAAATAGAACTTGTATAGCTAAATTGAACTGTGGTTCAACAGATTTCATGGATGGTTCTTTTTCTTGTAGGAAACATTGAATCTTAGAGTCTGATGGCCATCCAGATAGGCTATGTTTCTACTCTTGCTATACTGGCTTCCTTTTGCTATTTTGCATGTAGGGGTTGCTGGGGTGGTACAAGTTCATGTAGATGGAGGTTACCATACACTTTATGCATGTGAAAAAGATCAGCCTCATGCATACCCTCAAAGTCTCTCACTGGCCTGGAACTTGCTGGTTTGGCCCTTCTGGCTGGCCAGTGAGCTCCAGCAATCACTTGTCACTGCCTCCCCAGAGCTGGGATTCTAAGTGTGTCTCTGTGCCCAGCTTTTTTATGTGGGTGTTGGATGTTGAACCTAGGTCCTCATGTTTGCAGGCCTTTTAATTAGAAAACAAATACTTTTGTGCCTATTTTTACTAAGATTTAGGTGTTGTGCATGAGCAACCTCAGAACCAAACAACTGCTGTCTTGGAGAGTTCAGCCTGGCCCTACATGCAAAAGGATTTCCAAGCTGGGCTTGTTGACTATTTACACCCCCTTACTGAAGGATGGAGAGGGCCACAAACCCTCATCTGACTATCCTGCTACTCCCTGCTACCTGTTGCCTGCAACTCTGCCTTAATTGCCGAGGCCTCTGGGAGAGGGTAGAGTATATAGGCCAGAAAAGACTAAGGGAGGGGAGCCCCAGCCATGTACAGCTTTGGAGAACCCTCATACCCGTGTATGTAAAGCCTCTTGGGGGAGGAGTACCCACATAGCGGTAAGTAACCCTTATAAGGATCTTATAAGGTGACCAGGAAACTCACTGATTCTTCAGCATGAACTTGGATGGACTTGTTTTCCAGGTTGTTGTTGGGACTAGAGGAGAAGGTATAGACATCCCTTAGTTTCCCTGGGAGGAAGTTTTGTAACAGTTAGTCACAAAGTTATACCATACTGTCATATTTGTACTACAATGTATTTTTACTAGGACTCCAAAGGACACAGAGAGGGTTGTATGTGTCCTGAAGGAAGGACACCTTAAAGGAAGTCATTTCCTTATGTAATAGAGTAGCACATTTTATATCATATAATGATTTTTAAAGGATCCAATACCTTTTGTAAGGATGTAAGATCGGTCTAGGGAAATTATGCCAGTGTTACAGTAAATTTTATCCTACTTGAGCTGGATATCTAGAATTCTAGAGAATACAGTAGCTTATTTTACATTTCTATTGTGGAATTTGCATATACAAATTACTCAGAGATATAACTAGATGATGATGTTAGGTCTATGTCTCAATAATGGAAGGAATAAGGATTCTGTTTCTTAGTGTGAATCTTTATAACATGCCTTACCAAGAGTATAAAAGTAATACTAAATTTCATGACCAAGACATGGTTTTGAAATGTTGCCTGGTAGGCCCTATAGAAAAACCCCTGTCTTTAATGACTGATGTCTTAAAGCAAACTATTCTTTGAACTGTTAGTGTGATGATCAATTTTTGATAGAACCCACAATGGTTGAACTGCTTTAATTTGTCATTAAAAAAATGTAGACAGAGTTGTCAAGCTAGCTCAGCAGTTGCCACCAAGGCTAGCTCCCTGAGTTCAATCCCCAGGACCCAGATGGTAGAAGGAGAGAACAGACCCCTTCAAGTTACCCTCTGGCACATGCACGCACGCCAATCATTAGACAAACATAAGACTTCTGTGGATAGAAAGAAAAAGGAAAAGGAGAGACAGAAATAGACATAGCAGTGTGACGGCTCAAAGGTAAAGGAGGGGGAGAGTGAAGACGCAGGACAGGAAAGGGAGACAAATGGGACCGGGAACTGGGGGAGGAGGAAGGGAAGGAGGTGGTAAATTGAACACTCTTTTCCCTTAGTTTAAAAAGAAAGATAGGTGCTCGCAGACAAAGGCAGATGGGAAAAGTTCAGACCTCTAAGAAGAGTTGAGCCCCTACTTGGCTGAACACACAAGAGCAATCTTTTGAAGTGACAAATATATCTAAATCAAACAGTTTTCTCTCCCGGAACTAGGGTAGCTCTCCCAGAATGAGTCCACATTGCTTAGAACGTGATTATCCCCTGCCACTCAGTTCTTAGTCCTCTGGACGTGACCCTCTTCTGCTCTCTGAGAGGGCTTGGGACCCTCACTTTCTCAGTGACATGCCCTCCACAGGGCCTCTTCCCTGTCAACCACACAGACCCTCACTTCTCGGAACGGGCTTCAGCCAGCACTGTGGTCGCTTGTCCATCTACCTGCCTCTCTCTGCTCTGTTACCTTTTTCCACTGTTTCTATTTCCCATATCTCTGTCTTTTGATTTCTCCTAGAGTTTCTTCAACTTTTCCTTTAAAATGTTCTATGAGATTTGAAACAATTGTTGGTATACATGGGATTTCTAAGGGTTCTTTCTCATTCTATAAAACAGCATCATTATGAACTCCCATTTTACAAGTGAGGAAACTGGGGCCCAGAGTTTTGATAACCTGCCCAGCACCATACAGATTAGAAAATGATGGAGCTGCGACTTAACATCTGCCCCCAATACACACACACACACACACACTCGAGTGCAGCAGTAGAACAAAGGGCTCCTGATTCCTCTGCAAGAGTGCAGAGTATTCCCATACACACAGGACATTGCTGAATTCTCCTGAGGTTAACAAATGTCTGAAGATGTATCCATCTACCCATCTGTCAAGCACTTCCTAAGTGTCTCTCCATTTAAAGGGTTGCATATACACCAGTGAGCATCTGGGTTCCTGTCTTTTTCTTTAGAAACTTTCCTCATGTCTACTGATCTTTAGTGTCTTTCTCTTAGAACCTCCATAGCTTACTGGAAGCAGTTTGGATATGTACAGGCTTCTGGTTGGATAGATGTCCCCATAAGGTATGAGACAAGAGTCTGGTCTCTCCTGAGTCCAGCTCTCACTAGAATTCCTTTCTGGACATTTGCACAGAGTGTATCCTCTAATATACCACTTACATCTGAGATCTAGATGCCATTCCTTAGAAGGGCACCTGGGTGTTGAGGACAGATAGAATACACAAACCATCAATTTTCTCCTCAATTGTACCTGTTACCTTTCTCATTCTATCTCTTTCAAGAGTGCCGGGGTGAGGGTGGGACTGGTCATGTGATGAGCCAGGCCTTCCATTAGGAGTCATGTTACTTCCGTATTCAAACTCTGAACCTTTTCCAGTAGTCACCTTATCCCTGCTCAGACCCCTGCAATTCCTCAAGTTTTCCCAGACTTGGACAGCATGACAGATTCTGCTGCTTTTAAAGGCATTCTCTAAGCCTTCTTTTCCTGAAGGCTCTTTGTATTTTTGATATGCCAAGACCATTTTTGGTCCCGCCCTTTTTCAAATTCTAAAATTTTATGGACTGTTACGTGTCCTGTTGTTTCCTTTCCTGTCTTTTTGAAAGGATTATTGTACAAAAATGCACGTGTCTGGGCTGCATTCCAAAGTTCTGATTTCATTCCAGTTACCACCACCACCACCACCACCACCACCACAACAACAACTACACACACACACACACACACACACACACACACACACGCACACACACACTATAACCTCATTTTTAATGGGGTCATTTAGAGTAGTTTCCAGTACTTTTAGTAGTGAGTTTTAATACTCTTCCAGCCACACCCATGATGGAGGTAATGAACTGCCTGGCAAAACACTGAGCAAGAATCAACACCTTAGCCCAGAAAACCTGCCCCAGGAGAGGGCCTTGATGATATCTAGTGGGGGCACTAGAGGGCCTCACTCTTTGCAGGGGCACTGATACCATTAAGCAGCTCTCTCTGTTTTGGTTTCCTCTGTGTTCCAGGGGCAAAATACAGGACAGGTTGCATTGGAATTGGGCTCCCTGCTTCCAGCAGCATGGTAGGGATCAACAATGGCATGCAACACAAGGGGCACTCAGTGTCAGATGCAAGACAAAAATGATTACTGTCATGGTGATCAGACAAGCCTGCAAAAAAGATCTTTTTCCCACAGAGGGCTCTAGTGAAAATGGACAGAACGTGGTATTCCAGGGGAAAGTAGATACAGAGCCAATGAGAGGAGTAATTGGCTTGCAAAGCATTAGGACAAAGTCCAGAGTTGGTGAACATACTTTAGTGTAGCTAGTTTTCCTGCCTGGCCCACGGTCAGGGCAAATCTCTCTCACCCGCCAGTCCCACAGCCACTCAGACCCAACCAAGTAAACACAGAGACTTATATTGGTTACAAACTGTATGGCCATGGCAGGCTTCTTGTTAACTGTTCTTACAGCTTAAATTAATCCATTTCTATTAATCTATACCTTGCCACATGGCTCGTGGCTTACCAGCATCTTCACATGCTGTTTGTCATCGTGGCGGCTGGCAGTGTCTCTTTGACTCAGCCTTCCACTTTCCAGCTTTATTCTCCTCCTTGTCCCGCCTATACTTCCTGCCTAGCCACTGGCCAATCAGTGATTTATTTATTGACCAATCAGCAACACATTTGACATACAGACCATCCCACAGCACTTTAGTCTCCCACTAAAGTGGAAAATTATGGTCTTTCATCTAGGTATCATATCTAAGTGAGTTCACAGACCCTGAAACGATTGCTTTGGAGGGAGGCTGCACCCCTTGTTAAAGACTCTTGCAACACCGCCATATGGAAATATTCCTCCAAAGGGAGCTGTCGTCACCTGACATGGGAACTAACTTCATTCAGATCCTCCAGAAATGACTATTGTTAATGGTGTCACTACATAAATTTCTTAAGAGGTTGATAAATTTAAGGATAAGTAGGTTAGAGACAAAACAGATTTTTAGAACAAGACTGTGCCATACTAACCAGTTTTGTTAAAATGTAAAATTTAATTTTATGTGAATTTGGATGGAGAATAAAAGAAACTGAAGCATTTCTGAAGTTTAGAAAGCTATTTCTTCATGTAAGAGATGAGTTCTTAGAATGTTAAGAAATATTGATTATAACACATTGAGGTTTCCGTGCTTTAAATATTTTGAGGACATTAGTTATTCCCTACTACAAAACTCAACTTGTGTAGGCTTCTTTGCTCTCTCTGTCTGTCACTTATGGCATTAATTGTACATTATTGAACTTGGTAACATATATATTCTGTCCTATTACCCTTCCTATAGTTATATAGGTTTGGGTTTATTTAAATCAGTTTCATGGATGTTCTGGGTGTGATGAGATCTCATCATTGAACAGCTTTGCAAGAGCTCACAGTGTGGTCACTGTGTGGCAGACCCAAAATCATTGAGTGTCTATAAAGGATGGCTTGACTAGACACCACACTCTCTGGCTAGCCTTTCTTTGCCCAGAGCCTTGTGTAGTTTCTCATTGTCTTTTGATACTGAATATTGCTTTTAGCTTTTCTGGTAATCTCTTAGTTTCTCAAATTTTACCTGAAACTCCTATTGTGTTTTGGACTGGTTTGGGTCTGAAGTCATCCATGTTTGAACCTAGTGATAACTCTGAGCCATTTTTTTTCTCAATTGTAATTTTTCTGGGTTCACAGTGTGCACTTCCGATGTGTGCATTTTCGTACTGGTTTATTTTAGGGAAGTTTTCAGTTTTCACACACGTGCACTACATAGAGTTCTTATTTTCTTTCTCCTTTCTCTGTCTTATTCTTCCCTGCACCTTCGCTATGGTTTCCTACAGCCTTTTATCTGCAGACCTGATTTGATTTTCAGCCATGCTTATTCTGCTCATTATTGTTTCTCACGTAGATTAGTTTTAAGATGGATTTATTTTTGACCTGCACTTGATTCTCTTTTTTATCTTCTGATTTTTAGTTCTTTCACTGTACTCATGTCTTGTTGAGTATCCCTATAATGGTTCCTGATTTTCAAGGTTTACTTTTCCCCTTCATCATGAAGACTCTTCTTTCTTTTGTTTTGTTTTCTTTTGTTTGATTTTCACTAAGTTCTTTTATTTCTTTTTTCATTTAAAAATGCTTATTTTTAAATTATTTTTAGTTATGTGTCCATGTTAAATGTGTGGGAAGGTCGCAGTGCCTGTAAAAGCCAGGAGAAGGTGTAGGATCCCTTGGAGCTGGAGATATAAGTGCTTGTGAGCCACCCATGTGGGTGCTGGGAATGGAACCCAGGTCTTTCAGAGGAGTAAGAAGAGCTCTTAGCCACTGAGCCATCACTCCAGCTCTATCATTTTATTTCTCAATACACTGTTTTATAGATGTCCAAACATGCTTTAATCTGACCTGTGCCTCAGTCCTTTAGATTAGAAATCTGAAACCCTCTGGACTGTTTGTGAGGATGCCTTGAACCCTCTTTGACACTGCACATCCTGTTCCCTTCACATACACAAAGGCCTGGACCTCCCCACCTCCCTTGACTTCGAATCTCACTGACCACTCGGTATTCAGCCACGTGGATGCTCTGCATTTTCCACAATCTAACTCCTCATCTTCATTAGCTCTATTATACCTTGTTGCTCTACCCAAAGTATCCAGGAGTCCAAGGAGTCCAAGATACGGAAGATATGCAGTTTCCTGTGAGCTGTGCTCCTGAGGAAAAGAGCATGCTAGAGTCTGAAGGCTCACTCTTTGCCGCACACTTGGAGCAGAAGGACTGGAGACTAGCAAAGCTTTGGTTACCCTCCCCCCATTTTTTTCTTTTTCTTTTTGGTTTCTCAAGACAGGGTTTCTCTGTGTAACAGCCTTCTCTGTCCTGGAACTTGCTTTGTAGACCAAGCTGGCTTTGAACTCACAGAGCTCCACCTGCCTCTGCCTCCTTAGTGCTGAGATTAAAGGCATGTGCCACCACCTCCTGGTTGAAAGCTTTGGTTTCTAACACAGTTCTACCAAGTGATGCCCTTTGTGGTTGTGAATATCATTTCAGAATATTCCCAGACCATCTGGGCTTTTCATGTGGACTCTGCCATTTATCTAGAAAAGACAGGAGAATCAGATCATGAAGAAACCTACGCTGAGCCCAGAAGAAGCTTATTAACATCAAGATGTTAGTCATATAGCATGCAAGTGAGCAGACAGTCCTCAACTCTTGCATTTGCCGAGACTCACTAAGCTGGAGGTTTATTCCTTAAGAAGACTTACCAGGCACTGGCAAAACATTAAACTAACAATTGATGAACATCTATTTTTACAGGCGAAATTCTATTAACTATCTTTTTTTCTTTTCTTTTCTTTTTTTCTTTCCTTTTTTTCTTTTAGTAAAGAAACATTTGACCAATGCAGAATAATTGAACAGGCTATCAGAACACTTCAGAATTCTGAGTTTAGAGAGCTACTGAAGTTGTGTGGGAGCATATTGCTAGATTGCAAAAGAGTTCAGTAGTGTTGTACCTGGATGGTAGCATTTCATGACAATCTTCTCTATCCTCTGTGTCCTGAATTCTTTGCAGCCTCCTTTCTGTAAAGTGTTCCAGGCCTTGGGAGTAGGAATGTGAGGGTGATATAGTTTTCTTATTGAGGACATTGCTCTTCAGTTGTTGTTCTCAGGACTTTGATAACATAGAAGTCTCTGCTTCAACTGCTACCTCTGCAGAAAGGCTCATCTCTGTCTCGGGCTAAAAGCTGAAGCAGGCTATGTATTTAAACATTTAGATGGCTGCCTGGCTGTGTGTTCATTAACAGAGACAATGGCAGTGTGTTCCTTCCTTGGGCTCATACCCTGCACAGCCATAGGCTTTGGGCCTGGTTTGTAGTATCAAGTGTATATCCCTGCCCATGGAACAGGCCTGGCATCCAATAAATTGCAACCACACATACTCAGCAACCTGCATGCACAGGACTGGCCTTCAAACTTCCCGTCGTGAATAGAGGAGGTGCCATGTGTCCCGTTTCTTCCTAAGGAGCTAATGACTATAAATGGTTGCTGAAGGAAGTGATATCATTTTCTCTAATGTGGCGACTTGGGGACTAGGTAGGAAGAAGACAACGTTCAGAAGGAAAGGAAGGGGGCATACCAGAGAGTAATGGGGTGAATATAATCCCAGTACACTGTATGCAAAACTGTTGTAAAATAAAGGGAGGGTATACAATTGGACGTTATTACCACTGGCCTCAGTCCTACTTCTTGGCATAGGTCCTTTGGAAGAAAATATCCTATAATTCTTCCTTTCTAGTCCCAGGTGATTTAGTTACTTATAAATATTTTGCCTTCTATCAACTTTAAGTCATACCCATTATCCCAATTTCTAAAAAGTTTTCACAGACCCAAGTAGAACTTTCTATGTCTCCTTCTACTTCTCTTCATTGGAGAATGTGCTTGAATAATTTTGATTGTTTTAAATTTTTATTATAATGATACTTGATATTATAACACTGAATAGAAATAATAATGTGTCCAAGAACTAATGATATTCCAGTTCAATAATTCATACAGTTAGCTGCTGAATATCGGCTCTAATAATGGTCACTTTTTAATTTCTCTCGTCAGTTGGGATTAGTATTATAGTTGTGTGAATCACAGAATAAAACATCTACTTATTTTAAATAATAAAAAACAACATTTTATTTAGTACTTGATATACTTAGTATATATTATAAAAAACACTATTTTTTCTCTTTACTGATAACATTGGAATAATATAGGGGCAAACACCCAAATTTTAAATGAATTCACTAGAATACATCTTTGGTCTCAGATGAAAAAAACGTGTTTTCCATATAATTTATATATTGTAACATACTTATAAGTGGGTATGTTCAAGCATTAGCATACATCTCTTCTAAATAGTATAGCACATTTATAAATGATTATAAATTTATTATTGATTTTCCAACTTAAGTATTTTTAAACATATGTTCTAATCTAAAACAAACTTAATTTATGTTTTGATTCTTGATTTGCAATTAGGAACTGAAAACTTAGAATTTCATAGGAAAATGACTTTTGAGATTTAGTGCTATGTGCATTCCTGGAGAAATGACTGCTATAGCTTTAAGATAAGGTAGTCTGATGATTCATTGCAGGAAACAAGATCGATTTGGAGCAGGCTCCTACTGTTAGCTTTTTTGAAGATGGATTCTCACGCCGAAAATAACACAACATATTCTAAATAACAGCACCCCCTCCCCGAAATCCACCAAAACTGAAGAAAAATCCAAGTGACTGTTCTTAGCAGCTGTGTGGCCTGGAGTTCACTGGGGAAGCTGGCTTCCTGCAGTCCCCTATTCATCACCTGCTTCAAAGACAGCCTGGCTGCCTATAGTTTGCAGGCCAGGTAGGGTGCCATTGTGCACAGTCTGGGAGGATTAGTATCAAAGCTTCGGCAACCAGGCCCTTGGTCTCAGGCTGCCATTCAGTCTAGCAGGGAGAGGCTAAGACTGGCCAAGGTCACAGTCTCCAGTGTGGAGTGGACTGGGAAAGGATCCTGAGAATAGAATGCTTTTTATGAAATCATGGCGCAGGCTTGCGGCACAGCAGGTGTCCTTCTGGAAGACATAACATCTGTTTATGTTGGTATACCGTAGCTGACAGAAAGATAATAGAGCTTTGAAATTTATCATTTTATTTCTAAAAGACAACTGTATATACAATAATCCAGATGCATATTTAGCTCAGATCTTTTATTGGAAAATCATAAAGAGAACTGATCGATTTAATTGTTGCTTTTTACATGTGTATATATTCAAGCAGAAAGCAAAGCGTACTGACTATTAACCGTTTACAACCATTGCTGATCAGCAATACCCAATTCTTGGGGAAGAAATACCTAGCATTCAATGTAAATTTTTTCAGTGTTCAGACATTAGTGTCAACAGATTGCAAAGGATTTCCTGAATGTGACAAGTGTCTTGAATATTAGGAGTTTTAGATAAAATGTTCCCCATTAAATGAAGGTATTTTAAGGGTGAGGTAATAATGACGCAAAAATAAAATTTTCAACTTGGACAAATTAGAGAAAAATTAAGCTGTACATGAGTTGTCATGACGACAAGGATGTTCTGTTGATGAACTGTCCTCCTCATTGTCCAATCAGATAGTAGAGCTGAAGCTGGAGCATGAACAGGAGAAGACGCACCTATTACAGCAGCATAACGCAGAGAAGGATAGCCTAGTCCGAGACCATGAACGGGAAATTGAAAACCTGGAGAAACAGCTTCGCGCTGCCAATATGGAGCACAAAAATCAAATTCAAGAGTCCAAGAAACGAGATGCACAGGTAATTATCAATAATATTTGTTAAAACGGGTGTCTATCTTTAAAAAGTCATCAGCGTTTCATGTTTTCTTCTTCTTCTTCTTGATGCACGCTGTTTGATCATTTGCAAAACTGACATATAAATGTGATTTTTTTTGTTTTCTCCCCCCTGCCCACCCCCCTGTTTGGAGGATGAATAAGGCTTTAACTACAGAAACCACAGGTAGCCAGATTAAAAATCCCATGGCGCGCTATAACTTGGTCCCTTTTTTATAATCGTGTCTCAGTTCCTTTCATGATTTTTTTTAAAAGGTATGCCCCTTACCCCTCCCCTCAGCCTTAGAAAATCCCTAAGAAATATATTAGCCTCACCCCTGGCTTTTTGTTTTAATCTCTGAAGGCAATCAAGCAGCTGCTTTAATATTTGCTTTCTTGCCTATTGTTGCTTTTTTTCCATGAGACTCTATGTTTGATTAGCTTACTTGGATGGTAATTGATAAAAATGACTCCAGAGAAGGGCTATTTCCCATCAGGTCTGTTGCTTTTTCCTGCATGCACACACACACATGCCTCCTAGCCTCCATCTCTGTAGTCCCTGTTGGAAGCCATTTGGCAGAATAACCCCCAGCTGTGGTAGCATTTGACTCTTCAAACTTATGGATGAAATGTGCACTGTCAGCATGGAAAATTATCTTTATAAATTTCAGATGAAAAAAATCGTATTGGGTATGTATCTTTGTGGTACAATACATTCTTTAGGGTATATATTATCAAGGGCCTTTAGTATATCCTCTTGAGCAGATTGCTGTGAAATTTTATTAAAGAAAAATTTAAGAGCAATTGACAACAATAAAAAGATAATTTTCTTTTCTAATAAAACCATATCATCTACTAGGTCTAAAGACCTCTTTTGCCATTGAAACCCAAGCATGCTAAACACACCACAGATAAGCCTTGGTTATCCTTCCTTCTAAAATAATATAATTTCCAAATAGCAAAATAAATCTTCTGTTGTGGTATGTGTTTAAGCCATTTTGTAATTACCTAAACATCAAAACATTCCTAATTAAAGAAGATGTTAATTTTTGAGTGGCGAGCGAGTGGCGGTAAGGCAAAGCATGGGACTTGGTTGTTTTTCATTTGACCTTGGTTTGTCTTTTATTTCAGAGTAACTGGTGCAATAGGAGTATAGTTGGTGCAGATTTTCTGTCAATAATATCTGTTTATGGGAAAGTATGCTTTGATTGTTTTATGGTTATATGCTTACTAGAAAGTGATTAGTGTAGTACGCATGGCCCCAAAATAATCATATGGTTTCTAACAATATTCATTGTATTTTTGCTAATAACCTTGTTAGAACCTTTAGAAAATATATGCTGTTCTTTTAATTTTCAGTCACATGATTTTTTTTAAAGAATATTTTCGAACATATTCTTCATATGTAATGTTAACCTTACCATTGTCTCCCCATAAGGGACTTGAGGTCTGGGTCAGTGTAGGATCTGTTTGCATAGAAAAATCACATAATAGATACAATAAAATCCATTAGTTTGCTTAAATGCCCACTATTTTGGTGCTATGGTAGAAAGCCGACACACTGGAGGCCAAATTTATAGGAAATCTTTGTGATTTTGCATATGCCGTATCTGCCATGTAGGGTGCGGTCCATCTGATCATAACAAAAGGGAAATTTTAGAACTGTTATATGTAATTCAACCACAGGAATGGTCCAATATGGCTGTTCCCTGGGTTTATGCTCAGCACAGTATTAACTATGAAGACTCTGTGACATCTTCAGATGCTTTGGTTTAGGAGATCTCTCATATTTTGTGTCTTTCTTAGAGCGTTTTACTAATTGGGATTGCTGTCATGGGAGTGCCAGTAAGCAATGCAAACTCGGACTCCATTCATTCCTAAGCAAAATGAAAATAACTTGGTACACATTGTTACCTAGTTGTGTTTGGAGAACACAATTTTAAAGAACTTTTATTAGTAACTACATTTTAAAATTTTTATCATGCGTAACCAAAATACTAATAATTTGTGTCTATGGTGATTCACTGAGGATATTAACTCAGTTTCCTTCAGGTAGCTCCTAAATTTTTATATTATATCTTTTCATGATTGTGACCTAAAAATTTAATGTATTATACCTTTGAAGTACTGAATTCCATTCACAAATTAGAAATACACATAATAGCTTGGTGTTTTTCAAAATAGATTAAAAATTACCGTGATGTTTGATGCAGAAAAAAAACCACATATATCTTAGGTGTTACATTGTATATTTTTTTATTTCCGGAAAGATTTGATTTTCAGTTAACATTTGGCTCATCCACTTTAGCATTGGAGGCCATTTTGTAAGAAAGACTATCTTCAGTCCTTAGCTACAGAGCAGCACTGCAGTGTCTGTTTTGGATAGCGTGGCTTTGTTCGCTGCTCTCTTCGTCCATCAGCCCCTGATAATGAGGATAACAGTCAAACTAAGTCATTTCAGCTTCTTCCAGATATGTAGTGTATTATATGCTGAAAGACAACCATTACTGTGTAGTTTCCCTTTGCAATGTGAGTCTTGCCAACTAGAACTTCCTCTTGGTGAATATGATTATAATTATAACAAATTAGATTTTATCCTCGTTATTCCCCTTTTCTAAGATAATGATAGCACCCATAATACATCTAAGGACAGTTAGCCACTGCCCTCATTTATTAACTAATTATTCTATGTTTTATTTTTCCATACTTTTTAGCAACAGGATATTTTATTGTGTGATAATTATATTTGCTAAAATGCACATTGTTTAACATGTTCAGTCTGGGTCTGTCTGAGATCATATTTTAGAAAAAATAACCAGGTTGATAGAAATCAACACATGTAGAAATCCTTGATTTTCTCAAATATTGTTTATTTACCAATACTCTCTTAATGAAATTGAAGAATGATTTAATTGATTCAATCACATTTTAATATAAAGAAAATTTATAAATATCATCTTACAAAGCTTTGTCTAGTATGGCAGTTCTATATGTAATTCTTATTTTGCTTTTGTATTGTCACACTATGAATTTATTATGTTGAATTGGAAGAAATATAAAATATAAGTTTCCTTAACTTGGGGTGGTCAGTTGTCAGTTTAGGATGATGAACCTTTTCGAGATTTCTTGTTCTTATCTGTGCATGGCCTGAATGAGAAGTGTATGTGAATACCAAAAGACAGTTTTGTGGAGCCTTTGTGACGCACCCCAGAGGTGATGTCACCACCTTAGGAGGTCTATATGACCTGTTGCAGGATAAACAGATCAAGGAGTCAGGGAACCTGCTAGCCACTGTGAGCCCTCCTCAGGACAGCATCCTTGGAGAAAGTTATTAGCAATGTCCACAAATATGTTAGACCTATCACTTACATGTGCACTAGGGATTTTGCATAATATTGGCATATTGAATGTCTTTAATATCTTAAATGGACAGTCATGATTCTAATCATTATCAAACAACTTTTGCATAGTAAGTAGATAAATCAACTTAATTTTGCTTTATTCACTTTAAGAAGCTGTACCTATTGCACATTCTAAAATGTTAAATTTATAGACCTTTACTTTAAAAACTTTTCTGAGAAGATATTTATACTTTTAAAAATTGTGTTCTAACAACATTGTATTTTCTATTAATTTTCATATATGAGCACAATCTATAAATTCCCATTTATAATTTGGATTTGTGTACTGCAATGAATTAAGCATTACTGTAACTCTTTGAAGGTTTTCAAAGGGTTAATTGAACAATATGTGTAATCCAATCATTACTGGTGCACCTACTTGTGGACACAGTCTTTAGGCTTAGATAGCATTTCTCTATCAAAAATGTTTGACTTTTCTTTGTATATCTAATACTTTCAAAAATGGCTAAAGGCAACATTTTATAGTAACTTCATACTTTATGATCAAAAATAATAATTAAGCTCTAGATGATGTTAGTCACATAGAACATCGACACTTGTAAAAGTTTTTGTAGGTAGTGTGAGGTTAGCCTGTGAGTTTGCTAGAAGCCAAGGCAAGAAGGGAAGTGACATGTGTGATTCTAATTACAATGAGACAAGCCATAATTTTTCTCCCTAATTCTCATGTTGGTATAAATTTATGATATGGGACTGAATATAAAGAATGGTGACATAAAACTGATAATGTTTTCTGTATATTAAACATTTTCAAATATCAGATGGAGAAATGTTAGAATCTTTGAGCATTTTCACAAAATGTAAGTAATATTCTCTATATTGCATAGAGAAGATATTTATACTTTTAAATATTTTAAATTGTGTTCTAACAACGTTGTATTTTCTATTAATTTTCATATATGAGCACAATCATATATGAGCACTTAAAAATGAGCCTAAATTTCATTTTAATTTATTAAGAATATTATTTTTCTCAAATCAGAGAACAAAGCTACTTTAAGAGATCTAAATTTTGAGACATTATAAATCATATGAAAGGACATTTTGAGTGACAAATCTATCAAATTCTAGCACTGTCACTGTCACTGAATTCTAGTAAAATATTTTGAAGTAACAATTTAAACATGGCTGAGTCTGTAAGTAGGTTAGAAGTTATCTAATTTTCAAATGCTTTTCTATTTTGCATTATATTCTGTTCTCTGAATTGACTGTACAAAACTATTAGGGAGTAAAATCAAATGGTAATCCATTCCAGGAATAAAAGATATTTATATCTGTGCTAAAATGACCAAAGTATTTCATCATCAGTATCTATTGTTGTTTCCATATTCTAAAAGTGTAAAGATTTTTAGTTCTTTGGGTCACACCAAACTAATTGCTTAGAAAACCCAAGCTATGTGACTCTTTATTTCCCTAACTTAATGAGGCAGCTGCCAAACTGTCACCCTGCCTGTTCTTCACCTCCTCCTCTAGAGACAGTCACACCAGAGTGGCTGCCTGGTGCTCCAGCTGTGTACACACCACACTTGGATAGTTGTCCCTGACATACCCAGCTATTTGTATTATAGGGAAAGTAGAGGAGAAGTAAGTGTGTTTAAGTGTTAAGAGGATTTGGGGGCAGTGTAGGAAGTTATTTCCAGGCACTAGAAGGCTTGGCGGGGGGGGGGGGGGGGAGGACTTTTCACATTTCACTTTAATTTTCAAAAGGAAAACAGGACTTTTGGGGAAGCTATCTGATAAAACTCATTACAACGATCTGCTGCTTTCGATTTTGTCATTATCTAACTGCCCTATTTCTCTGTACTTTTAAAGCATAAGTAGAGATTTCCTAACTTTTTTAAAAAGCCTGTGGGGAAAATTCCATATTTTTCTAATGCCATCCTAGATCATATAGATTTTTCCAAGTAAAAGTGGTGGGAAATCCCCCTTATATTTTGACATAGATATGCTGATGGTAAGATCTCATTTTATTTGTATCTAACAGTGGTTTCTTTTACAGGGATTTTAATAATATGTTTGTGTTAGTTATATGTTATACAAATTAAAATGTATAGCTATTATTATGAATTTAATGAGGCAGAAATATAAGTGGGTGTCATTTCAAGTAAAGATAAAGCTTACAATTTTTAAAGATTTCCATATTTTTTTTCCATTATAATTCTAAAATTGTTCGCCTTACAAAGTACAAACATAAATGAGTCATCTTAATCTTCATCATGGAAAGGGGAAGTCTAAGCAAAATTACAAGCTTAAACAAGTAATTTATTTTTCTAAGAATTATCCATTCCTAGAAGAATTATACAGTGTATCTGTAGTTCTGTGCACATTTTTAAAATGGGTTAGTTACCATGGAAACCACATGCTATGGTATGTGGTCCACTTTTAGATAAAGAATATTCATTTAAAGAGAAATCTTCTAAATAAGAATGTATAAAGTATTCCTTTTGAATTAACAACCTTGTATCAACTAATAATGACTGCTTTAAAAATCTTTCCTTTGTTCTCATTATACTTAATGGGTTTCTTTGGAAATATTAAAATTGTTCTTGAAAAAGAGTTAATTAAATGTATTAAACTGGAGACAGTTTAAATACAGAGTAGAACAGGATCCCTCTGTAGTGGCAAAACAGTTCAACAAGGAAGCAGAGGTCATTGAATATAGGTTGTTCTACCACACACACGAAGGCATTATTCATAGCTGATGTCTTAAGTGCCCAATAATAATAATATAGTCAGGTTAGGTCAGCTAGAGATAACCACATTTTAATTATTTCAGTTTGTAGATAAGGACCTTGGGATTCAAGGACATCACCTTGTCCAAAGTCATAGAACTAGCAAACAGGGCTCCTTACTCTTAATTCAATGTTTGTTTGTTTTATGTCAGAACATCCTCAAAAAAAAGTTTCTGAAAAGATTTGGACATGACAAAAAATGCACAGGCTTGTACATGAAGCCTTCTCCAGCCTGGGAGAGACTCCTGGCCTTTGTCTGCCATGTTGAGACTCTGAGCACTTGGAGTTTACATTTCTTTCAGTGACAGCCCTCCTCAGTGTTGCTGGAAAGTCCTAATGGACTAAGGCTGTTGGCCTCCACTGGCTGTCCACTGCAGTGAGTCTCTCTGCCTGTGTGTGCAGAACACTGCCGTAGGGAAGTGCCACTAGTTATCTCTAGTGCAGCGGTCTTGCTCCTCACCTCTGTCTCAGTGAGATCACTGTGGGTGAATGTCTTTTTCCTTGATGTCTCAGAAAAGCCAGTTTTGGATTCCTGACCCCATCAGTTCTGTAAGGGACATCCCTGAGGTCTTCATTTGTAGAGTTGAGGTAATTTTTCATGACAGAGAAGTTGAAGCCAGAGTGCAAGAAATGATTGGCAAAATGATGATATCATCAATGTTCAAAGCACTGGCAAATGGGAGCTTATTAAGCTGTCATTGGGTTCTATTCTGAACTAATTGGAATCATGCCTGGTTGCATGATATGAATGATATTTAACAACTGAGCCATTTTTATGACAAAAATGACAGAAATTGATGTAAAGGAGAACTTATACTCATTTGAAGAGGAAAGCAGGGCACTGCAGGAAAATTATGCTCCTTCTTTCAAACTAGTTTAATGTTTCATACAGAAAGTATTTGAGAAAATAGTTTCCTCAGTAGAACCTTGTTAAACAATAAAAAAGGTCTTATTAAACCTAAAGTACTGAAATCAGTATTAATGAGTTGAAATTTGAAGATTTGAAACTAACAGTAAACTACAATTTTTAAAAGTTCACTTGTTTTAATAATTATTCAATTTGCTGAACCTTCTAATATTTTTAGATATTTGTATATTAAACAATTGGAAAAAGTGATAAGAAATTAGAAAATATTAACAATTAGTCTTCTAGGGTTTGACCATGTGTTATTTTTCTAGTTCATTTGTATTTTTCCCCTTAGATTTAAAATCAAAGCCTAAATGTATTTATAATATTTGAATATGAAGTAATGGTATTTCAGAGAATAAAGTCTGAGTCACTAAGAAGATGAATCTAGGTCTTTTTCCTTGTTTGTAGGGATAGTTGTAGTGTAGCAGCACTCTCTAGACATGTGTGTGCATCTTCCCAGTAGTACAGTGGCGGTGGCACATGCCTTTAGTCCCAGTACTCTGGAGACAGAGGCAGGTGGATCTCTGTGAGTTCAAGCCCAGCTTGGTCTACAGAGTGAGCTCCAGGACAGCTGGGGCTACACAGACGAATTCTGTCTTGAAAACAACAACAAAAATACAGTGACCTCTGAATGAAAAGGAGATTTCAGAGAGCAGGGAGCCCACAGTGTGTCCAGGCCCAATCCCAGAACAAGTGAATTTTCCAGTAGGAAAATTTGGAAGTTACAAATCTTTGAAAAGTTTAAAACAAATTAGGTAATTTGTTTATCTTAATGTCTTATATTAGTGTAGCTAGAGTTTTCCTGCCTGGCCCACCTCAGGACAAATCTCTCTCACCTGCTAGACCCACAGCCGCTCAGACCTGACCAAGTAAACACAGAGACTTATATTGGTTACAAACTGTATGGCTGTGGCAGGCTTCTTGCTAACTGTTCTTACAGCTTAAATTAATCCATTTTTATAAATCTATACCTTGCCACGTGGCTTGTGGCTTACCGGTACTTTACATCTTCCTTGTCCTGATGGCGGCTGGCAGTGCCTCTCCCACCCAGCTTCCTGTTCTCTCAATTCTCCTCTCTGTTAGTCCCGCCTATACTTCCTGCCTGGCCACTGGCCAATCAGTGATTTATTTATTGACCAATCAGAGCAACACAATTGACATACAGACCATCCCACAGCATATTAGCAATTATTATTTATCTTATTTGTTTTAGTATTTCCAAAGCTGCAATTTAATATGCAAAATGTATGTGTTCATTAATGTTGTCTGAAAAAACAAATACTTGAAATGTGAATATTATATGCACTTATTGGGCAAATGATTTGATAGCTCCAGATATAGCCAGGCTGGGATATACAGTAAGAAAAGTAGAGGACAAGGCTTGAAGACTTTTTGTTCCTCAGTTCCTTAGATTACTGCATAAGATGGCATTTGATAAAAGCTGCAGATTTAAAATGTGGGGTGTTCTACACTTCATATTATAGTCAGCCCAACTAACTGTGCAGATGTTTCAATTTTTGGGTAAAACATGGAACACCTTTCTAGTGGCATGCAAGAAAAAAAATCATCACCAATACTGTGGATGCTTTTTTCTTTATTTTTGAGAATTTCCAATCATATATATAATGAAATATGATCATATATCATTTCTTCCCTCCAACTTCCAGCATGTACACCCAGCACATCCCCTCCCAACAACACATCATATATGTATATATTACGCTGTGTATATATACATAAACATACATACACTAATTCCAGTTAGTGCTGCCCATACGTGTATGGGTGTATGGCCATCCACTGGAACATGGGAAACCTACCAGTAGCTACACCCTCAAAGAATGACTTTCCCGCCTCTAGAAACAATACACTGCCAATATCTCCTCAGTAAGGGGTGGTGACTAGAGAACATGTACTCCACCTATGCTGGGATTTTGGCTGTCTTGATCTTGTATAGTTCTTGTGTAGGTAACCACTGTTGTTGTGAGTTCAGGATTACAATACCCTTGTCCAAAAGACAGCATTACATAGCACTCGCCCCAGCCTTCAGTTCCTTCTGCCTCCTTTCCCATGATGTTCCCAAACCTTGGTGGTGGCGTTGATATGGATGTCCTGTGAGAGGCTGAGCTCTAGGGATCTTGTTCTCAACATTTTGACTAGATAGTCATCTCTCCATTGATTGCTGTTCCTACACAAAGAAGCTGCTCTGACAGAGGTTGTGACAATCCCAGGGTTTGTGTTTATAAGTATGTCAAACCACTTGACAATTTGACCACTTAGCAAAGCCCAGCCTTCGGCTTTTGACCAGGATTACAGTGCCAGGCATTAAATGCCGCCCTAGCAGGCCTCACATCTGATCAATTAGTGGTTAATTATCCCATAGCAGTTGTGCCGCCGTTATCCCAGGCGACAGTCTTGCCTGGCATGTTGGTATTGCAGTATGAAGGGTCCAGTGCTGGGTGAGTCCACTGATGTCTTTTCTCCCCTAGCAGCCTGCAAAGCACTGTGAAAGCTAAATAGTTTAATTCAGAAATATGAAGAGTACGTCTTCCCAAAATTTTAGTCATTATCTATCCCTAGTTCTCTTAGAAACCACATTAGTATGGATTCATATTGAAAATATGAAGTCCCAATAAAAGCTATAGAATTATCACTCCTCAAAGAATAGTACCTCAAGTTTATTTCTATATAAGTTTTTTATATATACATTAGCCAAAATTATGAATATAGAATTTTCCTTTGGCATCAACGTTATTAATTATCCTCCTAAGATTTTTTTCATTCTCTGCTCTGCCAGGCCTTAGGCTTGGTGTGATAGTGAGTTTGAGACTGGGTGACTAAGTGGAGCGGAGCTCATGATGATGATAGTCTCATTAAGGCAATGTCATAGAGACAGTAGATAAGGCAGTGAGGGAGAGTGGAGAGACCTGGAGCTATGGTTTGATGTGTCACTAGTTATGTGGACATATAGGGCTAATGTTCAAAAGAAAGTTCTCCATCACCATTAGAAATAGATTGGGGTCACAAGCACGGATTGTTATGGATCCCAGTGTGATAGAGGCAGAAGAGAATCAGGAGATAACAGTGTGTAAAGAGGTGAGAAATAGAAAGAGAGGAAATGTCAAGAGAGAGAGAGAGAACCTAGAGCAAATAATTACTAAACTGTAAATTCCTGCCTGACACCTAGATTGATGTGGGAATTTGAAATGGACACTTTTTTTTTTTGGTTTTTCGAGACAGGGTTTCTCTGTGTAGCTTTGCGCCTTTCCTGGAACTCGCTTTGTAGACCAGGCTGGCCTCGAACTCACAGAGATCCGCCTGCCTCTGCCTCCCGAGTGCTGGGATTAAAGGCATGCACCACCACCGCCTGGCTTAAAATGGACACATTTTTAAACAACCTTCCCCATAGTAGGTTATTTATTTCCAAACTGTAAACTGTGGGTGTAGAACAGAAGTAGACTACTGTACCAGATGAGAAGCAGCCTATGAAGACTGATGCTGCCTCCCATAATTCTGCAGGTAGACATGGATTGAGAGATTAAGGAGTCCTCTAAGGAGCCATGAAGCAAAGCTCATGAGTGAAGCAACCTGGGCCATTAGTGACTGAGTAGGCGATGGATTGCAGGTAGGCATGTTAGTGGTGTAGGGAGCATTGTGAACACCCCACCCAACCTCCCCAGTCCCACTGTTGCTTTGAAAAGCAGTAAGTCTTCAGGGCCACAGGAAACTTTGCTCAAGTTAATAGCAAGAAAGGCTTTACATCTCCCCTGAATGAATGTGGTTGACCGCCAGAATCACCCAGTAAAGTACAAATTCACTTCTAGCAGGCTTTTCTTGCATATCCCTTCACACAAGAGTTTGAGGAGCCAAGGCCAGGGGAAGAACATCCAGCACAAGCTTAGAGGTGCTGAGGTCAGCACAGGCTGGGTGGAAGCCCTTCTGTGAGGGTCCTTGCCAGGCAATTTAGCAAGCGGAGGAAGCATTACAAATGAGATAATGGCTACTCCATCGTAATCTCTCTGCATTTCTAGTCAGATAATAGAGCAGGCCTTACAGAATTGGGGAAGTCCTCATTGAAGTAAAAATCTGAACATTGAACTGGGAATGAGAATAAACGATTGCTGAGGCCATGTTTAACATTTTTTTTAAAATTAAATTCTTCTCATAAGCTGAAACCCATTATACTAGAAAATAGAGCTAGGTGGGTGAGAAGAGAAAAAAAGGAGAAGGCCGAGGGATTTGCAGAGTGATCATCTCCAGTAGCATGCCAACTGGAGCTTTGTCCAGAGGCTTGGGCATCTGGAGATGGGTGTCAGGGAGGCCAGTAGTAGGGAAGTGCAGACAAGACAGGAGATGCTTTAAGGAAGCTTACTCAGTTTGAAGTTGTCACCAAGGCTAATCACCAGTCACCTAGACACATGGAAGAAGAAACAGGCCCTTGGGAAAATCAACCTCAAATTTTCCCTATCACAGAAAACTTGCGGGGGGGGGGTGCGGGGGGGTAGGTGGGAAGCTGCTTGATCAACTGCTTAAGGGCTAAGCAGTAGGCTTTCCGTTCCCTCGGGTTGTAACACACTGATTCAGCTCTCTAGCTCTTGAGTCTGCAGCTTCATTCTGCTCGAGAATGCTAGTCCCTCTGCTGTGCCCCAGTCCCTACCCTGGCACCCTGTCTGCAGAATAGCTGCCCTGAGTGTCATTGCAGGGCTTGGCTGTCAAAGCCAAGGTTGTGTACTGTAGGGTTTGCCTAGCTATAGCTATGTGGGATTCTAGCAGAAACAATGATAGTGTTCACAAATTGCCAGTTGTGGGGCCATGGGAAATTTCAACATCTGCTTTATAAAGATGAATATTTTCATTAAAATATGATATTGTTATATATAGAAATACAACCATTTTCCATTTCAAATGGCCTAATTTTTTCCTGTACATATTTAGCTTGAGAATGGGAATTGAGCATATACAATATGTTCAACCCTGTCCCACGTGTTCTGGGAGGAGGTACTGTGATCTCAGTCTTCACAGATGGGAAGACAAGTCCAAACAGTTGTTCGTATATGAAAAGATAGGATTTGAACCCAAATCCACCTGACGGCAACACCCAGGAACTCTTTCTCACCTGCACAGCCTTGTGGATATAAATTACAGGCATTCCCATTGGTGGGAGATGTTTCTGCTACACTCACTAGAGGTTTGTGGCTAACCTTCATAAATATTATGAGGGCAATTTTACAGAACAAATCCAATTGCCATGTCAGAACCCTATAGATGAGTGGATGCTCAAAGCCCTCCTCCTCCCCAAATGTTAGTAGAGTGTTCATCAGCATCTCACTCTCAGAGTTACAGCTCTTTCTTTGTAAGTAGGCAGTAAGGTCACATTGTAGTTGCGGCTGCAGTGTTTTCTCCTGTGCGCCTCTGTCTCCTCAGAACCCCAAGGCAGCCCGTGGTTGTTTAGATTGAGCTCTGGAATGCTTTTAAACATTAATTTGCTTTGACATGACTTGGTGCACAAATTAATTATTCAGGCACATATTGTTCCGAGTGCATGAAAAGAACGAAGCTGTGGTGGAACACATCCCAACTACCACATGTGCACTGTAATGTTACAATCAATCCGACTGTTAAAGAACAAAAGCTGGCAGCAATAGCCACTCTGAATTGAGCCAGTCCCACAAAATTAGCATAAATATGTGAAGCAATCAGAAGAGTTTGGGACTTCCTAGAGCAAAGTGTCCTTATTCTTATCTAGTTCTGAAAGAATGTGAAATAAACTATTCATTTAAGCAAGTATAAAAATATGTCTGCTATGCAGTTATCATCATGTGTCATTAATCTGAAAATACTGCAGAAGCTCTGACAAATTAAAAACACAAGGATGTGTCTGCAAGGGTTTCTGCAGCCATTAAAAAGCCGCTTCACCTCTTAGGCGAGCTCTTTTATGGCAACTTCTTGCTCAGTGTACTGACATCTTCAAAGGCTTTGACATCTGTCGGCCTTTGAACTACCATTAAAAAATATTATCCCATTTCCATTCTTTTATGCCCATTTTTTTAATTATAGCCCTTCTTTCAAGTTGGGAACATGGTTGGTTTAAATGATGCTGTCCTTTCGTTTTCAGCCACCCAGCTGCGGTTTGAATAAATTGATGGAGAATCAAAGGCGGGACTTTAAAGGGAAAAGGTTTGATGGACTTGGACTCCGAACCAGATGAGGTTTTATGATGAAAAGGGTTTAATCCCAGCACAGGCATTGCTTCTATCAGCTGAGCAGTACAAAGCAATTCATATATATAGGTTCACGCGAAATGATCTATTTTTTTAACAGCACAGATCTCTTCAGGACTTGCAAATGTGGCATTAGCTAATATTCAGAGAGCTGATTCCCTTTCATCCACCAGCAGCTTATGATTATGGTACAGTTCTCGAATTGGAAATGAGAGCTGCAACACAGATTTAAAGCTGTGCTGTCTGATTTGTATTCAACATACATGTCACTGCGGGACAGGCTAGTCTGGGCCAAGCTGGTTCAATACAAGGAAAAACAGTTTCATCATCTGAGATTCTTAGTCAAAAATATCAGCAGCTAATTAAAACAGCAGTCCCATGACTATTATCGAGGTGTTTGGCTGATTGGAATCTCTTAGATTTGACAAGGAGGATTTGGAGGCTGAACCTCTCTGTTAGTTAGTACAGTCTCCTTGCCCTGTTCATATGTGCAGGCATATTTCAGGCTAATGAAGTAAAATCTATTAGCTCCAACTATTCTTAAAGGGAAAACAAATTTCAAACACTTACTTTGCATTAAATAGTTCTCCTCATCTGAGTACTGATCTGGAAAAGAAGCTATTTGTGAAAGCAGATTCTAACATTGTTTTTGTTCCATATACTACTGAATAATAAATAGTTCCTTGAGCCAAACAGCTAAGTAACTAAGGAAGTAATTTAAGATAATTATCAATGTAGACTGTAGATTCAAATGGACTTTAAAGTCAAAATTGATTATGTTTTAATGTTCTAGTGGTCACTTGGGATAAATAATTATCCATTAACAAATTTTCTCAAGAAAATGTGTACCTGTGTTCCATTGGTAATTTGCAGTCTATTTTTCAGAATAAAAAGTGGGTTTTTTCCCATTTGCTTAGACTATTTGGTACCATTTGATGATATATAGTAAATAATTCTGCAATATTTTCCAATGTCTTAAAATAGAGCATGAATTTTTAGCTATAAATTTACTATAAACCACAGTTAGGACAAATTCTTGATGCATAATGTTAAATTAGCAAAGCATAAACCCTCTGAGAAAACTTGTACAGATGCCTATAATGGGCTGCCACGGATTATAGAATGTTTCCTTTTCTTTTCCCCTCTTTCTTCTTAGAAGAAAGCATAGAATAAAACTCTTCCATGCAGAGTTCCCAGGGAATAACATTCTTACCTGACTCACAGTCTGCACACACACGGTGTTCACTGGTGTGGAGGGAATACATTCTTACCTGACTCACAGTCTGCACACACACGGTGTTCACTGGTGTGGAGGGAATACATTCTTACCTGACTCACAGTCTGCACACACACAGTGTTCACTGGTGTGGCATTCTCATGATGCAGCCTCACTGCTCTGCCTTTAGCCCTTCTTTGGTGCCATGTTTCACTGCACCACAACTCCACCGCCTTGCCTGCTCTCTTCCTGAGCCTCAGTTGTCTCCACTGGCGCACCACTAACCCTTGTTCTACCCACTGATGCCTGAACCTGCTGCTTAAGCCCTAGTCTTCCTGCTACTTCCTCTTTTTCATCTTTTTGTTGTTGTTGTTCGTTTTTGCCACTAGTTTCTCCATCATTCGGCGCTGGAATCCAAGCCCTTCACTGTTTCTCTCTTGCTTCCAGTAAGTGGTCACCAGAATTTCATTGATCTGAAGTAACAGCTATATGCTAAAACCTCCAATTAATTGCCCAGCTCTCATTTCAGATATCTACCAACCCTTGGCATTCTGCTTGGCCACCTTTGGCACCCTCTTAGCCTCCTTTGCATCCTCTCTTAGCTTGCTTTATACATCTTCCAGTCTGCACCTCCCGTCCAGAGCTGAAGCCTTGACTCCTTACCTTACCGTGACTGTAGGGAAGCATGGCTGTGTACCCCTACTGAAGCTGACCTTGGGTCTTTCTTGATTTTTTTTTCCTTTCTTTTAATTCACTGACTGATAAGTGCTATAGGTTCAGACCCCCACATAGGTTGCTTGTCCATTTACTTCTACACATTGCCCTAAACATTCACATTTATCTCCCAATTTTATTTCTTTCTTGTTCTTTTCACAGCAGCAAAATGATCGTTTGTGAAATATAAATTGGATTAGAAAACTCCTTCGAGTAAAATGCTCCTGTTGCCTCTATCTAGAATAAACCCCAAATTCCTTAGCATGGCCCATACTATGCTGCATGACCTGGCCCTCTGGTTAACTTCCCAGCACCATGCACTATTCTCTACCATAGTAGATGCGAGTGTTGTAGCACTTTAGTGTTTATACTTGTGTGTGTGGTAAGATGTTTGCCTATTCTCCACATAAACTTAGAGAAGACCTTAGCAATTTTTCTTTACTTCTGTTTACCTTCTACCCAAAACTCCTCGTGTAGACAGTGGCCTCAGCAAACACTTGCGAATGACACTTAATAAAGGCAGATTCACAATCGGTAAGAACTACAGCAAAGCCAGGGTAGCTTTGCTCAGAGGGGCACCATGTCAGTTCAGCTAGGGTGTAGAGGATGCATCGACAGCTTGCTGTGCTCCTGGAGAAGCCACAGTTGACTCTGAGCTTCAGCTGATGTTCTTTGCTGGGTTGCAGTGTGGCTGTGCTCATGATGTCTGTCTCTTTGTGCTTTCACAAAGTCTCTAATGTAAATGACAAAGACAAAGGAAGCCCATATCTACTGTAATGTTCCTGCTTACATAACCCAGAGAAGGGACTACAGCTTCTCTGTTTCACATCATGAGCACCTCCTAGGTTACCTGGCCTAAGTATTGATGCTTAGTCAGTAATGGATGAACCTAAATCCATAAACTAAAGAATTCTGAAGGAATTATTTTAGGTCTGAGCTTTGCTTCTTTCTACATTATAGTTTGTAAACCCTCAGAATTCTAAAATATGCAGAACATGTTTATTAAATCACCAAATAACAATGAGTTCAGCTTACTGGCTACCATTTTAGTAATAAGATAAAAATGAAAGAATATATATCTTAGGTAGGATTAGTCATTAACAGATAAAATGCAAAAAAAAAAAAAAAGATTATGATACACTTAATCACGAAGAGTGAAAGATAAAGGAGCATGAATCTAAAATAATGTGTGGAGTATAGATTTTAAAAGTGAAGTTCTCTGGGTGTTGCTGGAGTTATTTCCAGTCCCTCCCAGGCCCACAGCCACTCAGACCCAAATAAATACACAGACCAGACGCTAATATTATTTAAACTGTTTGGCCTAATGGCTCAGGCTTCTTGCTATCCACTTCTTATATCTTAAATTAACCTATTTCTATCAATCTATAAGTTGCCACGTGGCTTGTGGCTTACTGGTACTTTACATCTTACTTCTCATGGTGGTGGTGGCTGGCAGCGCCTCCTGACTCAGCCTTCCACTTCCCAGAATTCTCCTCTCTGCTTGTCCCACCTATACTATACTTCCTGCCTGGCTACTGACCAATCAGCATTTTATTTATCAACCAAATAAGAGCAACACATTCACAGCATCCCCAGCACTTTAGGCCATGGAAAAGGTAGCTAAAGCCATTTTAAGATGGGAGCAATGGGCATAGATGGTAATTCTATCTTCCAACAGAGACCACGCTATGGGCACTGTTCTTGTAATATATACTTCCAGTCAAAGAGTATACTTTTCCTCCTTTAATGTTTTCAGCAAGTACAAATATATTGTACATTCATATCATTTCTCCTGGCAGAGGTTGTCATGCCTATAAGAAATAGGGACAAAAGTCCCTCATGATGAATGTCACAAAGGTCACACAAGAAGCAAATTCTGCAAAGATTACTAGATGTTAAAAATGGCACTTCTACATAACTTTAAGTTTTTCTCAATAGTTTACATTCATGTCTTTAAAATGGAGTCTGGTATGAAGCATGTCATTAATTTTGTGGTGTCCTTGTGATTATGGACATTGATGTGGTTTTTTTCCTTAGGGACTTTTTAGGTACATCTCTGCTGCATAAACTAAGCTCAGTGTGTAGAAATAATACTCTCATACATTGAAGTGTTTCCACAGGAGGACAAATGTGGCAACTGTGTCATGGTGAACGGCTGTACCACAGAACCGTCACTTGTTCTTTTCATCCATGTCCAATGGGTATGATGTTATAATTAGGGATAGTTATTTGGCAAAGGGAACATAGTCTGAGATCATCTTCAAGAACTCCTTTAACTCTTCTCCAGGCAATAAATTAACTTTCATGGGGTAAAATAATAAGACGGTTGTTTGAAGCTATGTCTGATGGCCAAAGGGAAAACATACACACATGCTTGTGTGCATGCATATGTGCACCCCCCCCACACACAGCCTTTGCTCTGCTCTGCCTCTGAAGTTAATGTGTGAACTTGGCTATGTCTATTCTCATAAAAATGACACAAAGGGGAAAAATACATAAGCTGTAACAAAGTCCCACTGCTCTGAGTGGCAGGGGCTTTTGATTTCCTATTCCTATTTTTTCTTGTTTTTACTGTAATCATAAATGACCCTGTTTGAGATTGAGTTCATTTTGCAATTGCTAAATACTGCTCTTTTATTAGCAGTGATTGTGTTATAAGTAATCAGAAGATTTTATTACTTGAATAAGAAAAGTTAAAGTAATTAACCAGCTGTGAGCACTTGATATATATTGTCTCCACATCCTGGACAGAAGTATGAGGGTGCCCTGCCCTCAGAGCAGTTTGTGAAAGGTTGCTAATTGCCCTTTTGCAGAGTATGACTAAATCAGAGGCTGAAGGCAGAGAGTCTAGTCACTGTCGAAGAGACCACAGCCCCTGAGCAAGGTCTTGAGCAGGAGCTTGTGACCACTGCCCCAGGAGAACAATGCATGTGAAGTTGAACTAGTGCAAGCTGTTTGCAGCACCTCTTCTGCCTCCAGGAGGAAGCTTTCTTTAATCCAATTTAATTTTTCTGTTCTTAAAAATTATTGACTCATTATTCTTCTATAATTTTTATTTATTTTAAGTGTATGGGTGTTTTTTGCCTGAATATATATCTACTCATAATGAGGGTGCCTGGTGCCCACAGAGTTCAGAAGAGGGCATTGGACCCTTGGAACTGGAGTAATGAATAGTTGTGAGCTTCCACGTGGGTGCCAGGAACATAACCCAGGTCCTCTGCATGAATAGCCAGTGCTTTTAAGAGCTGAGCCATCTCTCCAGCCTCCAACCTAGTATTACTGTCCTCTCAAATAGTATGATACCAAGTAGAGTTTGTGATCAGAACCCTTGTAGCCCCAGTCTAATCTACAGAAGAGACTTTCTCTGACTGCTTTTTGTTTAGGTTAGATTTTATTTGTTTCTGTTGTTGAAAATATACTGATACCTCTCAGTCTTGATTTGATGCCTTTGGACAATTATTGGAACCTTCCAATGGAAGTAGTGGGTTAAGTGTCACATGCTGCCCACAGTCCCACCTTCTTTGCCTATATTCTATAATTAGATTTTCTACTTCTACTGTTAACACTGTGATGCTAAATAATAGTTCTGATCTTGTGTCTTGTTCTAGTAACTTCAGGCCATGACCAGAGGTCTTGAGGACAGGAAAGCTGTTCCTTGTTTCGTGGACCTCTTCTGCTATCTGTCTAGTCACTTTCAGTGTTGACGTTGATAACATTTACATTCTGCTTTGCACTCACAGTGAAAGCATGATTGCTTATAAAAAGGAGGAGCAGGTACAAATACTCAAATGACAGAGGCAGGCAAATCTCTGTGAATTCAAGGGCAGCCTGCTCTACAAAGCAAGTTCTAGGCCAACCAGGGCTATAAAATGAGACCTTTCTTTAAAAGAAAAAAAAAAAGCTGAAAACAGGAGCTGGTGGTAGAACACTTGTTTCCCATGCATGAGGCCCCGTGCTCGACCCCTAGCACCAATAAAACCAGAAAACAATAAGTAATTGTTAGATATCAGTTTGTAATTCTGAAAAAGTTGTCCATCATTTCCCTCTGTCTCTGAGAAAAGTCTCTTCTGTAGATTAGACTGGGGCTGCAAGGGTTCTGATCAGTGTTATGACTGTCGGGCCACTCACAGGAAGAGATTTTTGTACCAGGCACAGGAGATAACATGAAGTGCTGTACCTGTTTTGAGCTGGGTTGGTTTCTAATGGCCCATCTGGGCGTACCTAATAGACCTGTTCAATGCTCTCCTGGTTTTCATTCTTGCAATCATACTTGTCATTCATGGTTTCTTCCTTTTCCTTTGATGAGATTCACTCTTTCTGTCTGACCAAAAGCAACTTGAGGATGAAAAGGTTTGCGTCTTACAATTAGATCCATCCTTGAGGCAGCCAGGGCAGGAGCTCAAGTCAAGCTAAAGGCAGGAACTGAAGCAGGAACCATGTAAGAACGCTGCTTACTGGCTCACTTCCAAGCTTATGTCCACCTACTGTATTATATATCCTGGAACCACCTGACCAGGTGTGGCTCTACTCACAGTGGGCTGAGGCCTCCCACAATAATCAGCAATCAATAAATGCCACACAGACCTGCAGCAGACCAATCGGATGGAGGCGTTTTCTCGAGTGAGATTCTCTCCTCCCAGGTGACTTTCGTTTGTGTCAAGCTGACAAAAATTAACTAGCACACCATTGTACTTCAGGGGGATAAGTTACTTTCTGAAACAGGCCTGGCTGTCAGCCGAAGACTTTATTTCATTGCCTTTCTGGATTTTATCAAATATTTCTTTGTTTGCTCTTTAATTTGCTATATTAAAGTTTAATTTCCCAAAAAGTAATGGGAAATCAACTTTTGGAGTCTTTGGGGAAAATTGATATTCACCCTCATAGTTTATAATTTCTAGAACCAATTGTAAAGGAATGATGGCTATCAGGTCCCCATCCTAAAACAACAACAACAACAACAACAAAACTAAGGCCTAAAGTTATTGGAACAAGATACAGATTTGTGGTAATATTATATAGCATTGTTGTGTTAGCAAACATGAGTGAAAAACTCAGTTATCTCATTTTGAAAAGAAGGTTGAAAAGAAGGATAACATATAAAACATATATCACTTTAAAAAAACTCTAAAACTTTGTAGTACAAGTAGGCTATATTGAAAGGGACTCTCATTGTGGAGCTTAATTACCATGTAGATTTCATATAATTGTGGGCTCATGAGAAGGAAGGGAAAACCTCAGTACCACGTGCTCCTGCCTTAGTCTCTCAAAAGCGTGAAGCAAACAATGAAAACACACAGGACAGGAGGGCTGTCCCCAAAGCAAATGTCAACATCAGCACAGTAATCAGAATAGATCTTTCACAGTATAGAGACACCCAACTTGAGACTGTCAATTAAACAAATTAGAATGTCATTTAATTAAATTAAAATTGTCATATTCAATAATTGTCTTATTAAACTTGCCACATTTCACTGAGACCCTGTGAAAAGGAAGAGTGTTCCAGGTTGAGTTGCTCCCTCACTCTCTAGGAGAAGGGACTGTTAGTTTACTCTCTAGGAGAAGGGACTGTTAGTTTACTCTCTAGGAGAAGGGACTGTTAGTTCACTCTCTAGGAGAAGAGACTCTTGGTTCACTCTCTAGGAGAAGGGACTGTTAGTTTACTCTCTAGGAGAAGGGACTCTTGGTTCACTCTCTAGGAGAAGGGACTGTTGGTTCACTCTCTAGGAGAAGGGACTGTTAGTTCACTCTCTAGGAGAAGGGACTGTTAGTTCACTCTCTAGGAGAAGGGACTGTTGGTTCACTCTGTAGGAGAAGGGACTGTTGGTTCACTCTCTAGGAGAAGGGACTGTTGGTTCACTCTCTAGGAGAAGGGACTGTTAGTTCACTCTCTAGGAGAAGGGACTGTTGGTTCACTCTCTAGGAGAAGAGACTGTTATCTTTAGAGGCAACTTTCCCAGCTGATGCCGTCTAGTAGTTACTTTTCTATTGCTGTGACAAAATACCACAGCCAAGGCAATTTACAGAAGAAATGGTTTATTTGGATGTGGCTCCAGAAGGATAAGAGTCTGTACTGGCAGAGTGGGTGCATGGTGGTGGAAGCTAAGAACTTGCAT
The DNA here is from genome assembly GCF_949786415.1 of Peromyscus eremicus. Lineage (NCBI taxonomy): Eukaryota > Metazoa > Chordata > Mammalia > Rodentia > Cricetidae > Peromyscus > Peromyscus eremicus. The sequence continues at coordinate 90,605,134 of NC_081423.1, forward strand.
CTTGAGCTGCAAGCAGGAAGCAGAACGAGCAAACTTGAAATGGCACTACACTTTAAACTCTCAAAGCATCCCTTCCAGGGACAGACTCCTAAGCCTCCCCCAAACATCAGCTGGGTACCAAGTATTCAAATGCCAACATCTGTGGAGGACATTCTTATTCCAACCACTGCAGGCTCATAGATATCCTACAAATTAAGAAAAAAGGAATGGGAGCCATAAACCAACAAGAAAGAGCCAGAAAAAAAAACCCACAGTGTATGAAATACCTAAAGAAATAAAATATGAACCAGAAAAAAAAGGAGAGCAATTAGAAGCTATCCAAAATTTTCAAACCAAGTTTCAAAACAGAACTTTTCTAAATTAAAAATATAACTTAATTATTTCATTGGGGAGATTAAAGCAAAAAATACGCACAAAAATAGAATTGTGAACTAGAAACTGAATCTTGAGAGATAAACTAGAATACAACATAAAATCAGTGGAGAGACTGGAAAAGCAGGAACTGTGAAATCCATGAGGTTACACATTTCATCTTGGTCACAGAAAGGAAACAAGGCAGGTGTGGTATTGCTGTGATTGGTGTCTGAGAATGTACCAGAACTGACAACAGATAACATGGCACAGATATGAGAGAAGCAACAGATCCCAAGTAGACGGTAAATCAATCCTAAGCCCCCATCTCGACACCTCACAGTGAACTGAATGCAGAACCCAAGTAAAGCACTTGAAAATGAGCAACAAGAAGAGGCCCTGCATAGCAGTCCTGGAGCAGCCACAGAAGCTACAAGACAGTGGGATGAAATCTACAGAGCCGAGCTGCACTGTGCACTCAGTGGAATCCTGATACGGTAGCATGTGTATCAAGAGTGGATGATTCTGACCAGAGGCTGGACAGATGGCTCTACATCTGAGACCTTTGTCCCTCACTGTGAAGTAAACCACAGGAAAAACAAAATGTCTCAACTGCTATTTAAGTTGAAAAGACTGGCCTGGTAGGTGTGGCCATTAAAGGCTAAGGGCAGCAGCTTGTTCAGGCCCTCTGTTTTTGGTTCCCACCATGTGGACAGTGAACTCGTGGTGGAAGTCAGTGGGTAACTTGTGGAAATTGGGTTTCCCTGCCATATGGGTTCTGGGACTCAAACTCAGGCCATCAGGCTTGCCGCAAGTACTTTGACCCTGAGCTGTCTCATCATCCAGACATCCTAGATAAAGATCTATGAGTCTTAACTCTCCTTCGCATTTTAAATCTGCTTTCTTTGTGTCACAAGCATTGTTAATGAGGGAATTCTAGAAGCAATACTTTAAAATCATGATGATACTTACTACCATAGCTTCTAGCTAATATTTTAAAGAAATCTCTATCTCTGCTACATGATACAAGGGTTGGAAAGCAAGGAACAAAATTATCATTATTTATAGGTAACATAAATTATAGTTTGACAGTCCCAGATCTATTGATAATTCATCAGGACGACTGACTGTAAAATGAATAAGTATTCAAAAAAATCAACATTTTGTGCATTACTCATAACAGACAACATAATAAAAAAACACTGCTCAACAACAGCATAAAACACAAACTTCTCCAAAATAAATCCAACAAAGTAATCGCCTTCCGCATTTGTCACTAAGGTGCCTTGACAAGGTCCAGCTCCCACTCTGGCAAGTTCATTTGGATTAGTTGTTGAAATTCTTCACCATCTAGGTTTACTGTTGTGGTAATGGCATTTGCTGTCTTTTTCTGGCCTCTTGGTAAGTGTACGTAAACCTCTTAGTTAGACTTTACGATTCTCTTTTCTACAAAATTTTATTTGTTTCACACACACACACACACACACACAGGTGTTTCCATAAATTTTCTTTGTTTTGCTACCCAGAAATCTTTTTTATTATTTTTAAACTATTATTTATTCCTTAATAACTGCATTCATATATACAATGCATCTTGTCATATCCACCCAACTCTCCCCAGAAGCTCTCAATATGTTCTGTCTACTCCTTCCTTCCTTTCTTTCCTTCCTTTCCTTCCTTCCTTCCTTCCTTCCTTCCTTTCCTTCCTTCCTTCCTTCCTTCCTTCCTTCCTTCCTTCCTTCCTTCCTTCCTTCCTTCCTCTCTTCCTTTCCTTCCTTCCTCCCTCCCCCTCCCTCTCTTTCCTTTTTTAAATCCACTGGGTCAAATTAATGTTCTTTATATGTACATAGAAGTAGCAGCTGCACACCAAAGTTGAGGCAGCCTACTGGTAGCCACACCCCAGAGGAAAAATGATTCCTCCCCCAGCAGCCATCAACTGCAGTCTCTCCTGAGCTAGAGGTACAACAGCCTCAGGAGTTCTCCCCAGTCCGTTCAGGAATGGTGCCTGCCTTGGTTTTGTGCAGGTCTCCTACAGGTAAACTTAACTGCTGTCAAGAGGACAGCGTTTCTCAGCACCACTCCCCGGCCTCAAGCTCTTACATTTCTGTACCCTCTTCTATGATGTTCCTTAAACTTTGAAGGGGTTGACATAAATATCTTATTTAGGGCTGAGCACTCAACAGTCACCAAATTTTCAGCACTAAGTCATAACATTTGCAGTTATGAATCTGCATCAATCACTGCCCAAGGCAAAAAGACACTTCTTTGACCGTGGTTGAGTACAACACTAGTCTATGGCTATACAAATATTTAGAAGGCAGTTTGGTTCTCCCTAGGACCAACAATCTCCCCAGCCATGGGCTCTTGACCAGGGTAACAGTAGCAGGTGTGGGTTCCCTTCTGATGGAGCAGGCTCCAAGTACATCCAAAAGTGGTTGTTACCCTCATAGCAGTGATCTTGCTATTGGACCAGTGGACACACCTTGCTCAGCAGACCCATATTGGTGCATTCAGGGTGCACCTCTGTGTATAAGGCTGCTTACAACTTCTCTCCCAATGACCTCATAGTCTTTCTGGTACTGTGGAAGCTAGCCACTAGGGAGGAAGATTTCAGGTCTGTTACAGCTTGATTTCTCTGTGTCCTTCAACTAAAGTGTGTTGTGTCTTCAACAATAGGGTCTTGCCGTTCAGGTACGGTGGGCCACCAAGGGCAGTGGCAATAACCTCTGTTGTTTTGAAGGCTCTGGGGACCTCCCTGACCAATAATTCATGGGGAAGTATCTCACACTGGTACTGAGATTTGTAGTGATAACCAGTGTCATCTGAGAAACAGTGTCCACCTATGCAACACCTAATTCAAACACACACACATACACACACACACACACACATACACACACGCACGCACGCGCGCGCGCGGAGTGAGTTTCCTTCCATTCATGCATCCTTAATTTTACTTAACCAACCCACCAACACCTTCTCTCCCCGATCCCTCTCCATACATAGCTCCTTCCAACACTATAAAAGCTACTCGACTTTCATCTTCATTGAAACCTTTAGCCCCCCCCCCACTTTCATATCATGTGTTCTACTCTCCCTCCCCCTTAAAACCCTCTCCTTCCCTCCTTTCAGGCTTCCTGACCTCTACAGACCCTCCAAAGTAAGTACCCAGCTTTAACATTTTGAAGCTAAGATCCAAAGGAATAATACTTTGAAACTTTAAAAGTATATTTTTTTCCAGTATTCCTTTTATGTATTTGTGTGTAGTATATGTATGTGTGCATGTGCATGCACATGTGTGAGAGTGTGCTTGCCTGTGTGTGCATGTACAGAGGCCAGAGGTCAGTGTCAGGTGTCTTCCTTGGTTGTTATCAAGCTTAGTTTGTGAAACAGGGTCTCTCTGAGCCTGGACCTCACTGTCTCAACTTCTGTCTCCACTCCTCCCTGGTGCTGGGACTTACAGGTGCACTTACAACCCCCGCCTTTTATGTGGCACTGGGACCCAAGCACCAACCCTCAAACTTGCATAGAAAACGCGTATCTGCTGAGCCCTCCCCCAGCCTCATTTTTTTTTCTCTAAAAGCATCTGTTTTCATTTTATAGATGCAACCCATTTTGCTGTCTCTAAGTTTATGAAGTAGAATGACTTTTAAGTTTAGTTCCCTGAACTCATTTTTATTCAAGGTTAAATTGTTTATCTTTATCTTTCACAGTTGTGGCTGGCTCTTCTTATGCGCTTACAGTGCTGGCTTTGACTTATATTCACAAATGGGAAGTGGGAGCTTTGTCTCCTATTGGTGCTGTGACAACAGAGATGTGTTATTTTACGGTTCTGAAGATGAGAGTTCAGAAGGTCATCTTTCAAAACTAAAATTGTTGGGAAAGCTGATCCCTTCTGGCTCTTCGGGGGAGGATATGTTTCTTTCTTCTAGCTGTTAATGACCTGGAATCTCGAGGGGTTCCACCTCATGTCCCCTTTCTGCCTTCTGCGTCCATTGTCCCAGCTCCTTCGCTCTCACTCTTGGCCCTATGGTGCCTGTTACAGAGCCTTGTGATAATACTGGGCCATGTGCACAGTCCAGAAAAACCTCCACCTCCAGATTAGTTATTTATTTGATTTTTTTTTTTTTTTTGAAACAGGATATCACTGTGTAGCCCTAGCTAGTCTGGAACTCACTATAGAGACCAGGTTAGCCTTGAACTCATGGTGACCTGCCTGTCTGGTGTGTGCCACCAGACCCAGCCAACCTCTCAGGATTTTAAATTAATTTCCTAATGCCCTTTTAGTTAGACTATGTAAAGTGTCACAGTTAGGGTTTTGCGGACTATAACACAAACTGACATCCTTGGGAGGAGGAGGTTGTTGTTGCTCAATTTGCCACAGATGAGATAGCAAACGGCTGATTTGCTTTTTAAGAGCTTCTCTTCATCTCCTTAAGCAGCAGTTCTGACCCATCCTAAGGCTGGGACCCTTTAATACAGCTCCCTGTGCTGTGGTGACTCCCAACCTTAAAATTGTTTCTGTTGCTACTTTCTGTCATTTTGCTACTGTTATGCATCGTAATGTAAATATATGTGTTTTCCAATGGTCTTAGGTGACCCCTGCAACCCACAGGTTGAGAACTACTGCAACAGTCTCTTCCTGAGTGGGAACTCAGAATTCTGGAGTTGGGGGTAGCTGTGTTAAGATTTAAGTCCAATAATGAAGAAGGCTTGTTTTGAGTTCATAGAATCTATATCAGAATCCATGGTTCCTCGGATTGTTTTTAAATTTTGTTTTAGGGAGGAGCCTTCTGAAGTTTTCTTGTTTTGTTTTTCTGTATTAACTATCATGTACAAATTGGGATGGTTCCTTTGTGAGTGTGTTAGTAATCTCATCTCTAACTGGTTTTCAACATTTTTATAGTGTCGGAGCCCAACCTATTGAGAAGATAGGTAGATAGATGGCCTACCCAATGAAGCCCTTTCCCAACAGTTAGTTGGAGCTGTCACAGCCTGTTGAATCCTTCAGCTTTAAAGACAGTTCTGTCCACTTCCTGCCCCCAGAGAGTTATGAAAGCTCTTCCAAGTTGATGAATATTTTCCCAAGTGGTGTCGTTTCTATGGTTGGCTTTGCCTCATACTTCTATAGTTTCATTTACTGAAGGTCTCTTCTTAGAAGCTTACTAAATTAGTAATGGTTACTAAAAGCAGACTTTTAAAAACTGCTATGTATATTTACTGTATCTTCCTTGATTTTAATGAGCTACAATTGACAAATAATTGTATATTTTTAAGGTGTATAACTTGATGTTTGTGGTTCTTTCTCAGTGTGAAATGATACTGTACTGTTAACCTATCAGCTACTTAGCCTGTCCAACAGTTCGTGGTTTCATTTCCCCTGTTGTTCTTGTGGAGAGAACATGTGAGATCTGCTGGATTATTGATTTCAAGTACACAGCACAGTGTGCTTAGGGGCACATGATGTATATTGGTTGTCAGAACTTGATCATCTTTTATAACTGAAACCTCTACCCTATAACCAAGGTTTCCATGTATCCCTCCCCAAAACCAGCCTCAGACAACTACCATTTTATTTTCTCTGCCTTTATTAGGTTGGTTTTAGGTTTTTGATTTCGTGCAAATAGTATACTACTTTGTAGTAGAATATTATTTTAAGGTGTGTTACTTTTTGTCTGTGTTGCATTTGTCTAACTCTGTGAAGCTGTGTTACTGTGCCTGTGTAAAACATCTGTTGGTCTAATAAAGAACTGGCCAATAGCCAGGCAGGAGAAAGGATAGGTAGGACTAGTGGGCAGATAGGATATGTAGGAGGAGAAAACTGAGAAGAGGGTTGGAAGATCTAGCAGCCAGAGAAGGAGGAGGACTCCAGGGGCCAGCCACCCAGCTGCCCAGCAAGCCACGGAGTAAGACTATAAGAGAACAGAAAAAGCCCAAAGGAAAAAGGTAGTCAGGATAATTTAAGTTAAGGAAAGCTGGCTAGAAACTAAGCCAAACTAAGGCTGGGCATTCATAGTAAGAATAAGCCTCCCTGTGGCGGGCCCTCCCAAAAAAGTAAAAAAAACAAACAATAACACTACTTTGTTTGGCTTATTTCACTTATCATGATTAGAGTGTCCTCCAGGTTCGTCAGTGTTGGGGTAAGTGTGAGGGTGTCCTGTAAGTCCTGTGGACACAGATAGAGAGATACACTTTATCTGCTCATGGTGGGTTTTCATGTCTTGCTGTTAGAACATATAATGAACACAGTTGTGCAGACATCTCTGAGACCCAGTTCCCAGTCTCTTTGGGAATATACCAAGATGTGGGATTGCTGGATCCCAGGGGAGCTCTCTTTTTCTGAGTGTCTCATTCTGATTTTAAGTTTTTACTATCGTATGGGAGGGCGTGCATGGGTAGTTTGTGTGTGATGGGTCCAATGATAACTTTGGCAGTAGGTTCTCTTTTCTTCCAGGTGATCTGGGGATTGACCTCAGGTTTTCAGGTTTGTGGTACATGTGTCCTTATCCACCTCCCAACTCCCCACCCATCATGGTGATTTTACTTTAGATTTATATAGTAATTAGTGATGCTGGCATCTACTGGCCATTTTTATGTCTTCTTTTGAGAAATGTTCATTCAGGTTCTTGTACAGTGTTTAATCAATTAAGAGATTTTGCTTTTGAGTTGTATGAGTTCACTGTATTGTTTAGTAGCCCTCTATCAAGTGTAAGATTTACACATTTTATCCCATTTTGTAGCCAATACCTCTGGCAATTTTTTTCTTTACTTCCAGAAATCCGTTTTCAGTTTGAGAAATCCTACTTGTCCATTCTTGCTTTTGTTGCCAATGCTTTTGGTGCTCTATAATCTAGTCCTGTTTCAAATAATAATTATATCTATGTGTTTAAATTTGCCTTTTGAAGTCATAGAAAATATATTCATTATGATAGACACTATATGTGGCCAACCTTAATATAAGTATGAATGACAAAAGTAAAAAATTATGTAGATCATGAAAATACATGTGCGTGCTGGCCAGATGACTCAGGGGTTGAGGCACCTCCACCAGTCCAGACAGCTTGAGTCCAGTTCCCAGGACCCACACAGTGGAAGGAAAAAGGTGACTCCCACAAGTTGTCTCCTGACCTCCACTCTCTTCACCCATGTGTGCATACACACACACACACACACACACACACACACAAAAAAAAAAAAAAAAAAAAGTCAGATAATTTTAACTTAAAAATTATTTAGTGTATAAGCCAGGCTAAAGTTACAGTGTACTAATATACTCACGTACCGAGTGAGGAATTAAATGATAGAAGTGTTAGAATACTTACCTTATTGAAGTTATAAAGATAACCAATAAAGGAATTGAAATGGTGATGTAATTATGTTTTGAAGATGGTGAAGAGAGAGCAGGTCTTTATAAATTAAATGTCTATTTTGACAGGAAATCAAAAAGCAATGATTAAATAGTAATTCTCAAAGACTATAATGTATAGTGATGGTTACCAACAGAATTAAAAGCAAGCAACTTCTGGAAAGTGGGTTGGGTATCAGAAATCATAAAAATAAAATCACTTTCCTTTTCTACTTTTTCTTTGGTATTTTTAAAGTTAAAATATTTGAGTAAAAAAATCATAAAGAAAACTTTTAGATATTCAATGGTGTATTTTTTTTTCTATTTGCATCTGCTGGTTTGGGTATTGCTAGCTAGTTAACTCATAGTGAATATTGATAGAGAAGTTTGGAAATTCTTAGCTCTTCTGAATTGTAGCTAGTGTTTTGAAATACAGCTTATCTGTGTCTTGTGAAACATCTTTGGGGACCATCATTTACTATTATTTTATAAGAATAGCCAATAAATTCTTCATATTGTTGCTATAACAAAGATATATGTTTTAGGATAAGGAAGATAAAAAATATTTTTTGAGAATTAATCAGGATGAACAGTTGAGGCTCTAAGATAAACCTTGTAGTCTCCACAGTGGTGATCACAGGCACTTTAACAATGATTGATGCTTTTTATGATACCAAGTAATGAAGAGTCTACAAGCATAGCAAGGACACCAAGATAGAAAGGATATTTGATGATTGCCATGATACAATTGTCTTCATCAGTAGTGAGTTGAGGGAAGATAGATAAGAACACTGTGGGAATAAGACCCACGTGGAAAACTGAACTGTCAGTGTAAATCAATAGAAGGTGGCTTCAGCCAAACTCTCATAATAAATCTTCAACATCCTGTTAAAATGTAACTTCATGATACAATAAAATATGGGGAAAGAAGCAGAATCACATCCCTCAACAAAACAACATTGTTTCAGAGTGGCATTGCCAGTGTATAGGAAATACTTCCAGCTGGAGGAAGCCAGCATGTACTTCTACCCAATGGCATTGTTTTAGATTTCCTTAGCATTTCTTTAGTGTTGACATGTTAGTTTAATCAATTTTATTGATTTTGCTAGCAACGGTTTATTTTTTTTTAAAGCAGAAAAACAATAATGGCCACTAAGTTTCAGCAAAAGATTTTTAAGTTTCCAAATCACTTGAGTCTGTACCTTTGTTCTGGATCTCTCTAAGACACAGTGGAAGATGCTACAACTGGCTGAAATGTGGTGCTGTCCCATGGAGTAGGCCTGTGAAGTCAACCCTGAACTAAAACACATACCACATCCCCATCCTTTTCTTTTCTTTTCTTTTTCTTTTTCTTTTCTTTTATTTTTTTGAGACAAGGTTTCTCTGCATAGCCCTGACTGTCCTAGAACTCACTCTGTAGACCAGGCTGGCCTCAAACTCAGAGATCGCCTGCCTCTGCCTCCTGAGTGCCAGGATTAAAAGCGTGCACCACCATGCCAGGATTAAAAGCGTGCACCACCATACCTGGCAACCCATTTTTTTAAGCCTCTTTTGTGTTTGTTTGTTCATTTGTTTGTTTGAAATAACAACATATATGTTTGTTAGGTTACAAGAAGCTGCTTGTAAAATATTGAAGCATTTAGAATATATGTAAATGTACTCTAATATATAATGGTTTTCTAAAACTAAACTAAAAAGAAAGGTAGTTATTTAGGTGATGTGGTTTGTATTGTGGATATAATTTTAGTTAACAGCATCTACTTTTTTATGTACATTCAATTGTGAACATGCAGAACTAGAAAAAATATACCCTTATGACAAATGAAATTAGTATCTACCTAAGTTCATGGCATTTCTTACCCAACAGACAGCAAAAAGTAGACCAGAAAGAACCCATTATACAATTCCTACTAATAAAAGTAATATGTACTTTCTGATTTCTTTTATCACGTTCTCAGTTAAGTCTCTGCTTTCTCTTTGGCTACTTCTTGGCTTTGGAACTGCATAGAATAAACGTTAGGTCACAAATACAGCTCTGTTTCCATGGCAACGTGCATTTCTGTTTCAACACTTTGCAGGTAGTTATTTTCATTTCTGTCACTTACTTAGTTTTTCTGGGAAATAAATGGCTCAATAAATGGCCTGAGAATAAATCCAATAATGCCAGTACTTTAAGAGTTGTAGAGGGTAGGACGTGAGCCTTAGTACCTAGGCATGACTACGCATCATTAATCATCAGAGAATCAGTTGATGGGTCAGAAATCAAATTAGATGAGTTAGAGAAAATTAATTTAGATCAAGAAATCTGGGAGAAAGCTTCAAGAGTCCGTTAGCTGAAACATAGAAAAAGGATATATTTATAGTTAGTCAAGAATCGAATCCTAACATTGATTGGGAGCTGTAGTTTTAGTTAAGAGCATTCCTAATTCTAGGAATCTAGAGCCCAGATCACTAAGCAAGTAAGTGTTGAAGATGGAGGGTGACAGTCTTGTCTGGCACCTCAGCCCAGCAGGGCTGTGACCACAGTTGTGACCACTGTTTGAAGGCATGGCTTTTTTCAGCATGGGTTTTAGGGGGATAATCAGGAGTGGATGGAGAATAAGGTTGTTCTCAAGATTGAATGGGGGAGAAAGGAGAGAGGAATCTTTTTGTCATTGGTTTAAGAAGAAACAAAATGTCAGATATTTTTGTCAGGTAACTTTGCTCCACACACTGGGTAAGTACAGCATGTGCCATGAATTGTCATCCTGACAGGCTTTGGGAACTTGTTAGAGAGTGAAAGCAGTCACATACGTTCTGATTGCAGAACGATGTGAGGCATGCTCACACTGAAATGTGTGGAACATATCTGTTGTAAAATGGAGCATATGTTTGCTAATATTTAATGAAAATATCAGTATTAAAAATGTCATAGCATACCATTAGAATTATCTCTAAATTCAGTGTTTCTGTGGATTTTGAAAATCTATTGAATTTATGGCCCATTGTACTCTGAATATACCTATCTCATCTGAAAATCTATTGGTCTCCACCATACTGGTCTAGGTAGCCTTTGTTCCTTAATTTTAAATGTTGGTATCCGAGATGCACAAATATACAAAAGTATCTAGTTTTCTCAGAACTAAGAATATAATGTTGGATAGATTTTAGTATTACCTAGTAAGAGATATTCTTAAAATGGCAGTTGAAATTTTTCTCTAAATTCATTCAAAACCTTTATTTTATGCTATCTCATTATTCTGAAGTGTGTGATAATGTCATGTATATCACAATTCTAATGTTTATGTGCCAGTTTTATTATAGAAATATTTATACCATTTGAATATATGCTTGGGAATATTTAAGAAAAGCCCTTGAATGTTCATTCTTATACGAGCTGAGCTAAAAATAAACCAAAAAAGTCAATAGAATTGAAAGTAGTTTTAAGATGAAAAACCTAAGTAATTAAAATTTGTACACTTTGTATATATATCCAGTGACAGATGTTATGCTGAATTTAGTTACTGCCTTTTTCTAGTTATTTACATTGACTTCACCACTTAATTTCTTTTTGTATTGGGTGAGTACATTTTAGGAGCAGAGAAAGCAAGTTACAGGATCACACAGCAATGTTCAAGCCACTGCAGTAAATTTAGTTTCTGCTTCTCATTCTCAGGGTGTTGGTATGCTGAGGCTGGAGCAGCCAGGAGGCTTTATAGTGTACAGGATGAAGACACAGTGAGGTTAGGGAGGTCCACCTGCTTTCGGTAGACTCTGCTATACAGCACCAGAGTAGATTTCCTTAGTCTGCATATTTAAGACTTTTTCAAATTTTCTAGAAACAGATCTACCAAGAAATACTTTTTTTATACTGGTGGAAACACGGGAATATAAATTAGGTCTCTGAACATAACCTAGTCCTTAGAAAGACAAGTGCTGAAGTAATGTTCTTATTTTCAGATTATTCCTTTAGATAAGATTAACCTCTGTTTTCTGCTGTTCACTTAGAAAAAACTGTTCTCAAAATGAAATTCTGAGTTGTAGCTGGTACCAACTTAAAACTTCTTCTGTGTACACTCTGCCTATCTTCTGACAAATAGTACATACTGTACAAAGAACTCAGGGATGGGAGAGAAGTTCTGTGTTCTCACTGAAGGAGCTGGTGGGCCCAGCTTGCCTTCAGAGTCAGCACAACTGGATCACTTCATAAATTTTCTTCAGTTTAGTTAAGCGTTGCTTTATGACTATTACAAGGTTGTCGACAGGTAACTAGTGTTTTCCAAAACATGCAGGATGCTGGTCCTCCTGCAGACAGTATCCAGAAAGAGGGCTGATACTGAAGTAGCAGAAACTACAGTCCAGTAGAACTCTGCTTTCCTGGGAAGGGGTGGTATAAGTGAAGAGAGTGCTCAGAATCTGATCCCCAGTTACTTTGAATGCCATTCTCAAGAGAAGGAAGTTTGTAGTGAAGAAGAACAATCCTACCCGGAATTTGTTCTTTGAAGGCTTAAATAGGTTGCTTGACATTCCTGGAAACACTATCAAGAATATGGTGTTAGGTGTTTCAGAGGCTCTAAACGCCATTTTCTAAGCATGCATGTCTTTTATTCATTATGACGCTGCACCAGTTATGAATAGTATGTCTGGGTGAGATTTTTAATGTATATATTTTTTACTTTCAAGATGAAATTATTGGAAGTGCTTTTTGAAGATAGAGTCATCATTTTTTTCAGATCATTTATATTTATTATAAACAAGATACTCCATAAATTACAATCTCCATAGAAAATTCTAAAGGACATTTTAATTTTGCCAACATTTTTAATTTAATTTTGATCAATTAAAGAAATTGTTATATAATAGCAAACTAGAGGAACTTGTACATAGAAATAGAGAAACCAGTTGTCTCATTTTATATTCTAGATTTGCAAAGAGAAATGCTGTGCCATACTGGGACAATTAGTGCCTTGTCTCACTAATTGATCAATGCAGAGACATATGGCTGCATAGATGCTGAGAACAGATGACCATTGAACACTTGATCTTAAATAACATGCCCAGATCACCCACTCTAATACTCAGAGAATATCTCAGCCTACTACAGGTGTCCTGAATAAGGTGGACACCAACAAGATCTCTCTCATCTACTACTGAGTCATCATTTTTAAGTGGAATATTTCCACTTATATAATCCTATTTAAGTCTAAAATATATACAGTGTGCATTTACATTTGACTTCTATTATCTGCATCATTTATTTGTAGACTTAAGTGTTCCTACAAAATCTATTTAGGTGAACAAACTTCCAAAGCAAGCAGATGACTCTTCCTTTATCCCTTTTAGGGTGGAGAAATGGTTCATAGGTTAAAGCCATGCAAGCAGAAGGACCAGGGTTAGGTCCATACAACCTCTGCAGCTTCTATGCAGGCTGGCATGGTATCTTACCTGTGATTTCAGCTTCAAAGGATGGAGACAAGGGATCCCTGGAGCCAGCTGACTCAGCTAGCTGCATTGACAAACTTGGGATCGATCATGAGACCACATCTCAAAAGAGTAACATGGAAGAACAATCAGGGAACACTCTAGACATCAACATTGGACTTCCACACATGTGCTCATACACATGTGAACACGAATACACATGCACACAAACACATGAAAGGAGGGGGAAAGCACATTGCCTGGATTTTTAAACTCATTTTCCTCAAGATCTATTTTCAGTTAGATGATTTGAAAGTTCTTTTCAATAAGACAAGAAGTTTGAACAAAAGTTATGAATCTTTAGTCTTATCATTACAGAGAGCAAATGCAGGCATATTTGCTAGTCATGTGACACATGTATTCTATTCCTAATGAAAGATGATCTTCCTCCAGATAGTCATATAGATTAATGAGGATCCCTTTTTTTGTATTTTCACCCCATTTTCCCTTTTATTGAAAAAAATTCTCTATGTAGAGTACTTTTTCCTTTGCAAGTAAAATGGCATTTCATTCTTGGCATTAGCCTTGGGAAGTGTGTTCCAAAATTGTATATTAATTGTTCTAAAATTGTATCCATATTAAGATTTTAACCTTTCCTCGGCACTCCACTCTGTCTTCTCATTCACATAATTTAAGAACATCATCGTGAACAACAGGACAGCATTATAATCTTATGCAGACAGCTCTTCACACAACTGTGCTTTTTAAAGTGGATTTAGGGGAAATATAAGCTTCTTCCCATCTTCACAATTGCAAAGTACATTGATACTTAACTGAAACACAAGGTGAGATAATGGTTTATTTTTAATTGCTAGGACTAGAAGCAATAAAATGAGAGTCTAAAAAACTCCAAGGTACTTTAAATACCTCTAGCATATGTGCTGAATTTCATCAATTTGCAAATGATTTCAAAGGTAAAGCTGCTAGCTCCATTTCTAAACACCTCTTAGTCCTTTACACACTTAAAAATATTTTCCATTTGATAGAACCGCTGGTATTATCGGTTCAGAAGATTTTGTTTGCAGTAGGTTAAAAATATGTTGCTCTAGGAATGAGATCACCTGGTATCTTGCCCACACTTTCCTTGCATTCTTTAATGTGTCTCTTTTCTATCATTATCCACTGCTTGTCTTTCCTGTGGCACCTGGGGCTTTAAAACTTCCAATGCTTTAGTGACTGAAAAGCAATAATATAGAAACACAACTTTTATTTAGAAACTCAAGTAAAAAAATATCTCAACTATAAAATAACTTTTTAGGACTTAGTTTGAAATAATTTGAAACATGCTAAAACACACACACACACACACACACACACACACACACACACACAATCATTTTATGAAATGCAAAATGTGCCTTTGACAAAATCCAAATGTTGGAAGCACAGCCCGATGATCTTGTGCCCAAAGATCTCCAGGAAGACCAGCGATGTTTAGCATGCAGTATTGTCTTTCCAATGGGAAAGGTGTAAAACCTGCTCTTTCATTGAGAAAGCTGGGAATTGGAGGTAATTAATAGCCCAATGATCTGCATTATCTGTTGGCCCAGGCTATAGCAAGCTCCTAGAACCAGGACTGGAGGTGGCTAGTAATCTAAATGACTCTTACAGCCAGGGAAGATACCTACTAGTCTAAATAACCCTTACATTATCTGTATAGCCAGGGGCTCCCCCAAGCTCCCACAACCAGTACCAGAGGTGTCTACTGACCTCCATGCTGTCTATATGACCAAGATCAGACCAGACACTGCTTAGGCCCTTAAGCTAGATAGGTACCCTGTCTCTAGAACCCATCTTCTTGGGAGAAATGGCATGTACCCTGAGTCAAGTTTCATTATTACACTTCCTTGTGCACCAGGTATTGTATTACACCAGGAAATTTTTTTCAAATTATACTGCGTTTAAATTTGTTGGGAATAAAGTACCTGGAATCAGACTTCCTAAAGTTTTGATCCTGGTTAATTAAATCAGTCTGAACCGAGTTTTCATTCTCACATTTTTGGGATTTACTTTCCTGTCTGCCTGACACCAGCAGAGACCCCCTTTCCAACACCTGTTCATGATAAAGGTCTTGGAGAGTCTAGGGATACAAGGGACATTTTTTAACATAATATAGGCAATCTACAGCAAGCCCACAGCCAACATCATTCTAAATGGAGAAAAATACAAATCATTTACACTAAAGTTAGGAACAAGACAAGGATGTCCACCATCTCTTATTCAATGTAGTGTTTGCAATCTTAGCTGTAACAACAAGACAAGAGAATGAAATCAAATAGAAAAAGAACAAATCAAATATCTTTCTGATGATAGGATTTTATACATAAAATATTGTATACATACTCTACCAGGAGATTTCTACAGCTAATAAATATATTCAGCAAAGTAGCAGGATACAAAATTAACACACACACACACACACACACACACACACACACACACACCAGTACCTTTATATATATACACCATGGAGGAGAAAGAAATAATGGAAACAATACCAAATGACAATAGCCTCAAAAATATTTTAGGATAACTCTAACCACACAAGTGAAATACTTGTATTATAAATACTTTAACACAGTGAAAAAATAAAGTACCCATCAGAAGATGTCTTTGATCAATAGGATTAATATTATAAAAATTACCATCTACCAAAAGCATTCTACAGTTTCAGTGCAATCCCCATCAAAATTCCAACACGGTTCCACACAGGAATTAAAAGAAAATCTTAAACTTCGTGTGGAAGCACAAAAAGCCTAGAATAGCAAAAACAATAATGAACAATAAAGTACTGCTAAAGTGATCACCATAGCTGATTTTAAGTTTTTGTACAGAGCTATAGTAATAAAAACAGAATGGCACTAATATTAAACACATATATTAATCAATGGAGTAGAATTTAAAACGTGATTATAAGTCCATACACCTACTGCCACCTTGGTTTTGGAAATAATATACACTGGCAAAAAACATCTTCAACACATGAGTATAGTCGAACTGGATAGGTGTCTATAGTAGGATGAAACTAGATCCATATCTCTCACCCTACACAAAACTTAACTCCAAAGTGATCAAGGACCTCAACATAAGACTTGATACCTAGAACCTGATAGAAGAGAATATAGGAAATATGCTTGAACTTATAAGCACAGAAAAGGACTTTCTGAACAGGATCTAGATAGCACAGACATTAAAACTAATTGACAATGGGAC
The DNA here is from genome assembly GCF_949786415.1 of Peromyscus eremicus. Classification (NCBI taxonomy): domain Eukaryota; kingdom Metazoa; phylum Chordata; class Mammalia; order Rodentia; family Cricetidae; genus Peromyscus; species Peromyscus eremicus. The sequence continues at coordinate 90,621,503 of NC_081423.1, forward strand.
CACATGAAATTAAAAACATCTTCTGCACAGCAAAATAAAAACAAAAACCCAACATTTTAGAATTATGGTAGTAATAATGATAAACAGCATAAACTAATAATAAGTGTGGTATATAGACATACTAGATGTCTGTGTTTCTAACCCTGGTTATAGGGGTTTGCCATAGTAATGTTGTCCAAGCAACATCTCTGAGTCATCCTTGTCCCTCTTCATCATCTGCTTGATGCAAAAATAAAGGTTATTTCCTAACAGTTTCACTTGATAAAGGTTTAAGTGAACTTGTAAGTATATACAAATTAAACCACACATTAAAATGGGAAATACATAATGGTAAAAATTATGCTGTTATATAATGAATTTCTTATAATTTAGAATCTCAAATAAAATAAAGAGAAGTAGGGGGATTTTGATGAATATTTATAAAAATAAAAAAATTAATAACTAATTGCAAACATTTTTTGTTTCTAAAAGACTTACATATTATATGTCCAGTCTCCAAAAATTAATCCAAATCCCCTACACTTTATACATACATTCGTTTACAGTGATAATTGTGTTTATCATAACTACCTTGAGTTATTTTGTGATTCTGGAGTATTGGCAGAGTGTTCAAACAAAAGTAAAATTGCAATCAGTGCATATAGGATGGCTTGCCCTCCATGGTGTGGTATAAGGAGTTCATTATCTCGTTCATGCATAACTCATATAGAACTGCTGCTCTAGTGGTCTCTGTATGAGCTCAAATGAAAGGTCCGAGCAAATGAAAGGTGAAAACCTCCAAACAGAACCTCCAAAGGCGCTTTAACCTCAGAGGGCATTCTGGTAAAACCTTGACCTTTTTGGTATGATGTAACCAGTCAAGATATTACATGATCACTTTTTAAAATTTTAACTCATCACTAAGATCTCATCCCTGAGCTGGGCCGTCATGGTGCATGCCTTTAATCTCAGTGGAAAGCAGAGGCATGCAGCTTTCTGAGAGTTTGAGGCCAGCCTGGTCTACATAATGAGTTCCAGGACAGCCAGGGCTACACAGAGAAACCATGTCTGGAAAAACAAAACAAAACAAAACAAATTCATGGCTGTAACATTTAGGGCCATTGAATAGTGAAGATGTTAGTAGTAGTTACTGCTTTTTCCTTTATCCCACAGAGGTTGGCAGGCACATCTCTGCTGTGGACTCCATTATTTATGTAAGAAACATACTTGTGTTTGGATTCTCGTGTAAGTGTGCTCTCAGAAGGCTGAATGAAGCATCTATGACAATACCCAGCCCAGTGCCATCTGCTGTCATACTGGGCTACTTGCACATTTTAACCATGTAATTTTGAGCACCCAAAGAATAGCAAGTTGGGGAGGATAATGGAGTCAGGCCCTCTGCTTTTTCACTGAGAGAGGAAATTCCTGGTGAGAAGGAGAGCAGGAGCTTGAACCAGTCCCCATTGAGAATTCCTCATCCTTAATCTTTTGTAAACCAGAGCACCCATCCTCAGAAATGGGTCTGAAGGCCCATTCGTTTAGATGGTCCAGTGCCTTACAATGGGTTCTGGTGAATTCGTGTTTAGATGGACATGTGCACAGAGAGACAGGCCAATGACTGACTTAGCTCACCAGAGAGCTTTGGATTACCTAAGTATCAAAAGTTTAAAATGATCTAGACTTATCAGAGTAAGATTTTACTATTCTATGAACACTTCTCCTTCTCACTGTTCTAGAGTTAAACTCCTGAACCTGCCTTTGCCCATTTTTTTGTCTCTCTTTATTGTCTGGCAATGCTGCTCTACTTAGCAGTGTTCATTAATTACCAGTTGTCCATCTTCATAACAGAACTGACTGATACTTTATACAGTGTTCATTAATTACCAGTTGTCCATCTTCATAACAGAACTGACTGATACTTTATACAGTGTTCATTAATTACCAGTTGTCCATCTTCATAACAGAACTAATTGATACTTCATTAGAAAACTGACTTTGGTAGGAAAAAAAAAAGTCTGTCATTATTTCTGATACTTTTTTCTTTAGTAAATGAAAGCTGTGTTTTCTTTTTTATTTTATTTTATTTTATTTTACAATATAATTTAATTCTACATATCAGCCACGGATTCCCTTGTTCTCCCCCCTCCCGCCACCCTCCCCTTCCCCCAGGTCACCCCCCATTCCCATCTCCTCCAGGGCAAAGACTCCCCAGAGGATTGAGATCAACCTGGTAGACTCAGTCCAGGCAGGTCCAGTCCCCTCCTCCCAGGCTGAGCCAAGCATCCCTGCATAAGCCTCAGGTTTCAAACAGCCAACTCATGCACTGAGCACAGGACCCAGTCCCACTGCCTGGATGCCTCCCAAACAGATCAAGCCAATCAACTGTCTTACCTGTTCAGAGGGCCTGATCCAGTTGGGGGCCCCTCAGCCATTGGTTCATAATTCATGTGTTTCCATTTGTTTGGCTGTTTGTCGCTGTGCTTTATCCAACCTTGGTCTCAACAATTCTCACTCATATAGGAAGAAGCCAAGTGCTAGAGAGGCCCACAGAAATCCACAAAAATGCCCCCACAATAGACTGCTGGCAATGGTCGAGAGACAACCCGAACTGACCTACTCTGGTGATAGGATGTCCAAACATCCTAATTGTCGTGCTAGAAACCCCATCCAATGACTGAGGGAACTGGATGCAGAGATCCACAGCTAGGCCCTGGGTGGAGCTCTGGAAGTCTAGTTGGCGAGAAAGAGGAGGGTTTATATGAGAGAGAATTGTTGAGATCAAGGTTGGATAAAGCACAGGGACAAATAGCCAAATGAATTGAAACACATGAACTATGAAGCTGTGTTTTCTTATAAGGTTACATTGTCCTTTTGTGCTAACATTTCTATGAGAATAATTTACAAAGAAGAAAAAAAACTACTATATTTCATGTGATATTTATAAAATTATATTAGAAGATTAAAAGTTTATAAGTTAAAATAATGATTGTGTTTAAATTTGTAACCTTAAATCTAAATGTGCATGTTTATTATACCTTGCATAATGACAACAAGGACTCATTACCATCAGTTTTACATCTTCTAAAATAAACTTGGTGGTATCAATAATATCTATAAATAATTAAAGTATAATAGTAGAACTGTTAGTATGTTCTAAAGAGAATATTTTAATTAGCTTTATTAAATACTGATTAAAAATAAAGAATAAAGAGCAGTATGAGAGACATCATTGAAATTGAGAGTCTCCTATGTAATATCTTCAACAGAAAGGACAATGTTCATAAAACATTCTCATCTCCATTATTGAAAGATAGTATGTTGAAATCATTATTATTATTATTATTTGTTTTTCAAGACAGGGTTTCTTTGTGTAGTTTTGGTGCCTGTCCTGGATCTCACTATGTAGACCAGGCTGGCCTCGAACTCACAGAGATCTGCCTGGCTTTGCCTCCCAAGTGCTGGGATTAAAGGCATGAGCCACTATCACCCGGCCTGAAATTAGTATATTACAATTTAAAATATTATTCATTTCTTACAATCATTTTCTTTGTTCTCCAGACTTAACATTTCTGTCATTTTCTTTCACCTAATGCCCAATACAAGCAAATAATAATAGTTATAAATAATACGTAAATACTAGTGCATAAAACAAAATTAATTTCATGAAATGCCAAGTCAAGTAGAGAATTAGAAACTATTAAAGTTGCTGCCTCTACATGTGTGTTCTGTCCTTCGTTGCAATCCTTCCTTCTGCCTTGTTGATAAATAATCCTTCATAGTATATTGAGAGCTAAGCAACCATTCACTCATGTAGCGTTGCCACATATATGTGTGTTCTCCAGAACATGTTTACTTGGTTTTGAACTTTATGAAAATACTTGCATATTGTAGGAACATGATTTGCAGTTTTCAAGCAGAATTTTAAGAAATCCATACATTGCCTTGTCTATAAATCTGAACAGTTCTGTTTGCTGGATATAATGCCTCATGGTATGAAGAGGAGCCAGTTAGTGTGATGAACATTTGGGACATGATTAGTTGTAGTATAAAAACTGTTGCTATGTGCATTCTTGGTCCTTTTACTGATGCACATATGTAAGAGATTCTCTGCCAGTTACTGAGGCATAGCTTATGAAAATGTTTAACTTTTGTAGGTACTGCCAAATTAATTTACAATGACATTTTACAAACACACAAATCAGTAGTCTGTTAGCATAGCCGTTGAAGAAGCCCTTTGGTATTGTTAGACTTCTTACCTTTTGCACATATAATGACTGTAAAATAATACTAAACTGATATTTTTTCTATTTCTAATGGGTAATGAAGTTGGGCACCTTTTCATAAGTTTCCCTTAGAATTTTGCTTTTCCTCAGGTGAGCATTCATGTATGTTGCTCGTTTTTCTAGTGGGTCCTTTATCTTTTCTTGCTGCCTTACTTTAGAAATTCTGAAAACTGTTCTTTTGTTAATTGTATATATTTCTTACTTCCTCTTCCCATTTGAGATGTTTTCCATTATCTTTTTATGTCTTTGGGAAATATTTTTAATCACGTTATAGCCTAATTTGTAAGCCTTGTCAAGTCAGTGTCCTTTAGGTGATGTTTAAGAAAGCCTTCTAAAGTCATTAACCCAACCTCATTTTCATATTTGTAGCTAGAGTTTTTCTGGTCCTGCCTGGCCCACAGTCAGGACAAATCTCTCTCACTCGCCAGTCCCGCAGCCACTCAGACCCAACCAAGTAAACACACAGAGACTTATATTACTTATAAACTGTATGACCATGGCAGGCTTCTTCCTAACTGTTCTTATATCTTAACCCATTTCTATTAATCTATAAGTTGTCATGTAGCTGGTGGCTTACTGGTATCTTAACATCTGCTTCTCATTATGGCGGCGGGCAGTGTCTCTCTCTCAGCCTTCCTGTTCCCAGAATTCTCTTCTCTGCTTGTCCTGCCTATACTTCCTGCCTGGCTACTGGCCAATCAGCATTTTATTTATATAGAGTGATATCCACAGCACATATCTGGTCTCTAATCTCATTATCTTTTACAATAACAGCTTGGGATGTAATTGCCACAATTTACTACTTCCTAGTTGCAACATGCAACTGAGTTGCATTTCCATTACATCGTATGCAGTATACTGTGCAGCAGTTCACCCTTATGCATAGATAACAGGAAGGATGAGGATGCAGAACTCAAGCCCATGTACAACCATGTTCTTTCTATGTATATGTATCTAGGATAAAGTATAGTGTATGAAGTAGATACAACAAGAGATTAGCAAAAATAATTAAAGGGTACAGTACCTATAATTTACTGTAACTAACTTAAAAGTTATTTATGGAATTTCCCAGTTCATATTTTTAGACCAAAGTTGACCATGAAACTGTGGAAAGCAAAACTGAAGCTCGTGAGAGACCACTGTTCTCACAGAGATGGTCAGTTCTTACCAGTCAGTTTTAGAAGTTTATCATCTCCCCACAGATCGACCATGTGCATTAACAGTTAGTCCTAGTTTCCACTGCTAGCCCAGGCAGCTTCCTGCTATGTTAGAGGTATTTCATGTATGTTGTATAAGTAGAATCTTATACATGTTTCCAAGGTTCATCATGCTACAGCAGGCTTAGTTTTCCATTCCTCTTCATTGTGGGGTAATATTCCATTCTGTGGATCTGCTGTATTTTTCGACTCACCAGTTAACAGTCATTTTAGTTATATTTCATTTTTGACCACTAAGAATAAAGCTATAAGCATTCATGGACAAATGTTGTATAGACCTATCTTTTACCTCTTTTTAAATATAGAATTGGGAATGGAGAGAATTTTTATTGACATATACTTGGTTTCATAAGGACATTTCATAAAAGTATATATTTTGAGAACATTTTCTCCAAACTCTCCTAATCACCCCTTCCACTCATCCATTGTCCATCATTCCCCTGGGCAGTTCTGATTCTACTTTCATGTCATATATAAACACATACTATTTTGTTCATTTATGTAAAATCTAGGATCCATAAATTAGAGAAAACATA